>NW_027104499.1:165438-307263 GCF_902728285.1 Clytia hemisphaerica | reverse complement strand
AAATTTGACGTGCCCTAAAAATTCAAATTTTAACTCGCGACGCACCCTCGAATTTCGACGTGCCCTCGAATTTCGACATGCCCTCGAATTTAGACGTGCCTTGAATTTAGACGTGCCCTCAAATTACGACGTGCCCTCAAATTTTGACGTGCCTTCGTATTTAACGTGCCCTCCTTGCATGCACGTGCCTGTGCACGTGCACGTCGGGCACGTCAAATTTTGGAAGGCACGTAAGCACGCGAGCACGTAAGCACGTAGGGCACGTCAAAAAAGGAGGGCACGTAGGCACGTAGGGAACGTCATTTTTAGCAGACTCAAATTTTCAGAACACATCTTTCGTGGAGAAAAAGAAATATCTTACAACTTTATCTTACTTAGCAAACTTTTTTTTAGCAAGATTTTAGAGCACATATAGTTTAAATAGATAAGTTTAGGAAGACAAAGATATATAGCTATATAGTTTTATCTCTTTGATGTACAGGGTGATTAAACAAAACTGCACCCCTAGAATTTTTGACGTAACTTTTTTCTTTTTTTTTATCCTATCACTTTGAAGTTTCACACCCTTTTCCTTAGTAAATTTAAAGTCTATGTGTGAAATGTGAATGTTATAGCTTATATATTTATGAATAAGAATAAGAAGTTTGAAGAAAAAGTACCAGTCTCACTTATCTGGCACCCAGATGGTGAAATTTTCATCCGACACGCTAAAGCTCTGAAGGTCGGGAAATTTTTCAACATCTGGAAGGTTTTTTGAATTTTGAAGCGGGAGGTCTGGTAACCCAGCCCTTGTTTTTAAGGATTGACGCAACCGAAATATTTTTAGGTTTGGAAAGGCTGTTGAACCCAACCCGCTGAGGATACGGCACTCAAAGGCGACTACATTCCTCTCCGATGGAATTGGCCGTCCCTTTAGAGCTTTAGCGTGGGCGCCCAATCCGCCATCGGAATATCAGAAACAGTTCACAAGTGAAAAGAATTGTTTTGACGTCAAAAATGAAGTACACGTTTTTCACGAGAATGTCCATAAGTTAACATGTTTTTTTCCCAACAAGTGAGGAAAATGAATCAAAGTCGCCATAACACAAATCAAAAAGCAAGTAGCTTGGTCTTTTTTACGGTTTCTCACATGTAGCGTCTTGTAACATCTGCAATGCATCGACATTCATTTTTCCATGACGTCACGTAAATCTTTTCTCTAAACCAATCAATTGCTTCAAGATCAAATAAAGGAATTCATTCCATTCCTCTTTTACTTTCATCTGGGGTCTAGGTTTGCTAACAAAAGTCATGTGAAGTCAAAAATTGGCTTCGAACATCGCCTCCTTCCAGATCGGTACATTGTCAGTAAAAATCGCCGTTAAGGTGTTTCTACCCACCTCTGCAAGAGTACAAAATTTGGTCTTTTTGACCCAGAATTTTGATTCTTCCTGGACTTATTTAAATATATAGGCTTACAATACCTCTCTGTCATTGTGGATTCTTTCAGGGCATCCCCGGGGACAATAAACGCACTCTTATGCTCTGATCGCAATAATAGTATTTTCATTTTTGACGTCAGAAAAGAAAGGGTTTGATTGTTCGTTTATGAAAACTGTAATTTTTCTCCAAACTGTTATATTTTAAGATATATCTGAACCTCAAATCTCACACGCAGGCTCCAAATCTACTAGGGTATGAGTGTTGAAGATTTCATAGCGATAAGGTAGACAGAAAAAAAGTTACGTCAAATATTCTAGGGGTGCGGTTTATTTTTAATCGCCCTGTAGCTAATGAATTAGTGATAACTCGTCGGTGACGACAGCCTGGGACCACAAGTATTTAGAAAATATTCTGTTTGGCTACAAGCATTCGAAAATTGTTTTCATAAGCCAAAAGAACTTTCGCTATCTCTTCATGTTTTTCACCGACCAACCCAAGCTGACGTAGCGTAGTTTCAGCCAGGGAAGTGCCCCAATCCCAGGTCCCTACGTATTGGCATATCTTTTTTTAAATGTCACTTTTTAGTTTTGAAAAGTTTGACAAGATGTCGTAAATAGACGTACCATTTCCGAAAACGCGAAAACCAAATAGAATAATTACCAAAAGGAAATTTTGGCCTTTGACTCCAATGGGAACGATACTTACAAAAAATCGTTTGTATAACTAGAAAAACTCGTGGTTATTCATAATTTAACTTAGAAAAATAATGACCTATTTTTAATTTATGGGCCCTGAGATGACCAAAATCTTTATCACCTAAATTTTGCGTGGTGTATTTCTGGGAAGCCGTGGTAGATAAAGGGTTAAATGAATCATGAATTTATTATAGACACTGGAAAAACAACGTATAAAACGGTGGAGAGCGAAGCATTGTCTTTCTTTTGTTTAAGAAAACAATCGAGGATCTAGCTTGGTCCGCAAAGGACAACTGTCATGGCAGCTCGAAGTTCTCTGATTCTGAAAAATGATTAATAATCTATTTTCTAAAAAGTCCTCTATCTTTATCTTTTTGTACTTTTACTCGCCAAAAATTTGGAAATAAATGTTAAAATACTTAACGGATACATGTATTAAATCTGTTGTGACAAAAAAATCATCAGACAAGAAAAATCAAACAAAAAGCCTAAAATGACACAGAATTTTAAGTTGGCAATATCTCTCTAAATCTTTCTGAGAAAGAAATCGACATACATGAGACTTGAGTGTCTTGGCTTCACCGTGGTATGAAAATATTTTGGAGGCTCGTGGTGGATCGGTGGTTTTATTGAGGTTAAATTTTGAAAATTTCTGGTGTCAACATTCAATTTTTCATACATTTTCGTATCTTTCTTGCAACTTGAAACGTCATAACGACACGTAATTAGCAATTAATTTGATGCGTTTGCCTCTCTAAGGAAAACTTAATTTTCATTTGGGAATTGAAATGACTGTGTTAAGATGAAAAAAATGATTAAAATTTAACGAAAAATCGTTTAATGAAGGAAGGAGAGTGAACAGTAATGTCATTACTGCGGACAAGGCTAGAACATGAGAAATCAATGAAAATATAGCTCGTTGGTTATCCAGTGTCTATAATAAATTCTTGAATGAATGCAATACATGCGATGCCTTCTTTTGACATCAATGCCATGACTTCTTTCAATCTAATTCAAACAAATATTTGAGCTGCCGACTTTCCGTCGATCCTCTCTCACATCGAACAAAGGCAAGATAGAAAGTAGCCTGTATCAGACGTACATGGCCTTTTCTCTACACCGTTCCGACGGTAACCTTTTTACTTTTCGTCCACCTAATTGCGGGGAAATTGACGTCACTTTTCTTTTTGAAGTCCTTGTGATACTGTTTCAGTCACTCCCCTGTATTTAAAACCCTGGACTGAGTTATACTCGCCGTATTTGACCAAGGTTTTTAGAAAATGTGGTACCCGCTGGATGTGGGTACGTCAAATACATTTTCTGTGATAACCTACCCTGAGTATCAGAGGTTAAGTTTTCAAAGAAAATAGTAACCTCTGAAGACAAATAATGCGCGCATGTGTCAATCTAATCACTGTAGAAAAAATCAAAGATGAAGAGCAAATATAACCATATTAATGTCTAGCAGACTGTGTCAGTATGCAGTTTACTATTTACGAATTCCCCAGAAACCTCCAAGTGTAGTTGAAATGAGTTTATTTCGAAAGAAATTTTACATGATCCCCCTGTTACTAAACTTTTCATTATGGAAATGTCACTTTAATTGAACGAATTAATAGCAGACTTTATGTTATGGCTCTATCACTGACTCTTTTTACCAAAGCATTGATGACTTTTTGTAGTTGTGTTTTCAACGACGGGGAAAAAAATCGACTATGACCTACCAAGATCTTGATGGTCGTCATGGTTACTTTTTCTCGCTGATTGCGCGATGAAAGAATCTCGATTCGTCGGCACAGCGTAAATATATGATTTTGAGCTGGGCTTTTCACGGTAGTGATAACCCAGTTAGTTAGCTAATTATATCTGTTTTGTACATGGCTCTAACAAACCACCGTACAAAGTTAGTGAAATACACACAAGAACTATCTTGCTATAGAAATTTTTCTGTTATACATAGCTCTCTATAACTGACTCTTTTGTAAAAGCGTCGTGGACATTTTTGAGTTGTGTTTTCAACGACGCCAATTAAAATATCAACTTTGACTTGGTCTAGGATCTTAGACCGTCGCTATGGTTACTTTTCTTTGCGTTGAATTCACAATAAATAGAATCGCTACTTGTCGTCACAGGTCAATATATGATTAACAAATAACAAATTTATAAAAAAGATAGGATTCAGCAAGCGGGTTTTCATCGCTCTAGCTTTCCGGGCTAATTTTTGGCCTGATTTGATGAAAAAAAGTCTTTCCCAGGTATTTTTGCGCACTTTCCCAAATCCCAATAAGGTCTCAAAAGTTTAACCAAAGAATTAAAAGCAAAATTAGCGATCGAACGTGAATTAAGGGTCCACTGGGGGCCTCAATGATATCAGTTTAACGCATTGATGTATGAATAAGTTGATGTGTTGATGTTTGGATAGGTTAATGGTTTCATTATCATGGGTCCATATTATGGTTGCCATGAATGCTAAAAGTATTTTTTTCCAATGTTGAAAAGTACATTTTCTTCAATGTTAAAAAAGTACATTTTCTTCAATGCTAAAAAGTAACATTTTCGTAATGCTAAACAAGACGACTTGAAGTCGAAAATTTCTCCTAAAGTTTAAATTACATGGGAAAAACAAAAAGTAAGAGATGGAAGCTAATCTGAAATCTACTTTACATCGAGCCTTGATGAAAGAACTTCATAAGAAGAACGAGGCTCAAAATTGCTACAAAATTAACTAATTTAAGAACAATGGTTGTTTAATTTTTAAGAACCAATAACCGAAGGGTATATCACCGTCTAACAAGAGCTATTAATTTGATTGTTATAAAATATAAGCTTATTAGAAAAAATAAACAGCGCAGCGTCCCGTGAGTGGAGTAGAGGATCTGCTTGGAGATTAGCTCATATTGTGCCCCATCCCTTGCCTTGTTCACTTTGTAAAAGCTAATTTCCAAAGAGTATATCACCATCTATCAAGAGTTATTAATTTAATTCTTATAAAGTATATGCCTATAAGAAAAATAAATATGCTCACATTGTGCGCCATCCCTTGTTACTTTGCAAGAACTAATTACCGAAAGTCATATTACCGTCTATCAAGAGTTATTGATTCGATTCTTATAAAGTAAATGCTTATAAGAAAATAAAGAAAAAATCCAAATTGTGAAGCTAAAGACACAAATATGTATGACGTAATCCAAAGAAAACCCACCAAAATCGTCCGTGGTTATACGAGCGTGTAAAGTGCAAATTAAGTTTAGTGAGTTCGCCCACCGTATCGGGTACCTTTTTCCGATTCCGCCTGACATTTTTGTGAAGTAACTTATTTGGAATGCTAAAAGTCGAGATTTCTGAATGCTAAAAAGCGAGGTTTTTCAATGCTAAAAAGTGAACTTTCTACAATGCTAAAAAGTGAACTTTTTGAATGCTAAAAAATGAACTTTTTGAATACTAAAAAATGAACTTTTTGAATACTAAAAAACAACTTTTTACAATGCTAAAAAGGTCACTTTTTGAATGCTAAAAAATGAACTTTTTGAATACTAAAAAATGAACTTTTTACAATGCTAAAAATTGAACTTTTTACAATGCTAAAAAGTTCACTTTTACAATGCTAAAAAGTTCACATTTACAATGTTAAAATGTCAACTTTTCGAATGCTAAAAAGCGAGATTTTTCAATGCTAAAAAGAGAAATTTTTCAATGCTAAAAAGTGAACTTTTTGAATGCTAAAATGTGAACTTTCTACAATACTAAAAAATGAACTTTTTACAATGCTAAAAAGGTCACTTTTTGAATGCTAAAAAATGAAGCTTTTTGAATACTAAAAATTGAACTTTTTACAATGCTAAAAAGTTCACTTTTACGATGCTAAAATGTCAACTTTTTGAATGCTAAAAAATGAACTCTTACAATGCTAAACAGTGTTTTTTTTGTAATAAAATCCATGTTTTTACCAGCAAACGGAAAAATTGTTTTTGCAACATACGGCACGTCATAATTTAAGGCCCCATCTACATTGCGCGATTCTCTAAGCTTCGCGCTGTGAATAGCCGTGAAACGGAGGAAAATGTATTTGGAGGCTGAAACTTTATATGTTTATCAGAAAAAGGGTGAGGAATTCAAAAATCACAATCGCTAATTCTAGTTCTTTCATTTTCATGTAGTTTTTTTAACTTTTTTGCTTCTTTAGCATGGGAATGTCCCAAAAAAAGTTTTTATTTCTGCTGAAATGGATTTTCTTTTCATTTGGGGCTTCTCCTTTCAGAAAAACTTATTCTTTACTCATAAGTTTTTGTTCCTCCATTTCCAGAGGCCCCTTGAAAATGGGTCCTACCACCTTTTTTGACTCATTTCAACCTTTTCCAAGCTATTTTCTTCAAAACAAAAAATAAAACAATGCAGTGTCTTCTTTTTTCAAAAAAAGATATATCTTTCGTTATTTTGATAAATATACTAAAATTTTACAAATATTTTTATATAATAATATTTTAACACCATCAAAGAATTCTCCCTCCAAATTTGAGGTCTCTAGCTACACTAGAAAAAGAGATATGCAAAATTTAAGAAGCATGACTGGAAAATTTCTTTTTTTTCTTTTTTGACACATTTTTCGAATTTTTCCAAGCTATTTTCCTAACCTTTTTTATGACATTTTTAGTCAAATTTTTGACACTAAAATTTGAATATCTTTACAACCAATCCTCTGGAGGCCTATGACCCCTCATTTTCTTTCTTTTTCAAAGCTCTACAAGGGGCCGTCGACTTTCGACTTTCGAATTTTTTAACGGCATTTGGCCGTTAAGGGGGGGAGGGGGGTCGACCATATGCCGTTAGAGGAAGGTCGAAAATCTCTTTAGTGAAAAATGGATTTACAAGATTGACTAACCTCTGTAATTGTTGATTTCTTTGCTTCTATAACAATGTTCTCTTTTTTACTATATTTTTTAGGTGAAATATACAGATGAAAAGAAAAATATAAAACTATCACTAAAACTTTAGACCCTCATTCAGGGCTCACAACTTCGCTCGCACACTGTGAATTTAATCAGATAGAAACATGAATCACTTTGAAAAAAATCTGTGTATATTTTACGGCTGCCGAATCATTTGCTATAAATCACGCTAAACGGTGATTTTACTATTTTACGTTGTTGGGAAATAATGCACAAATGCAGAATACTGCAAGAAGAAGCTAGGACTGGACATGGGTGATAAAGATATAAAACAGAAAGTTGAGTTCCCTACTAACGAAATATCAAACAATAAGAAAAATCCCTGAATCAAATGGTAAAACGCGTACGATAAATATAAAATCAAAAGCTAGGTTATGGAGAGATTTCAGATACAACAAAACCACTTCCTGCCGTTAGCGATACGTTTTGCTTTCGATTTTACAGGCATACAATCTTTGTGGTACCACTTTTCGCAATCAGGCTGCTCACATTGTATCCATGCCAAATCATCATCGTCTGTTACTGCTGGCGGTCTGGCGCGTTCACCTGAAAACGTGATTGACGCAGACTTCATTTATCGAATTATAAATATTTCAAAATCGTAACTGTAGGATATTATTTGACAGAGTGCAATAGAAGAAAAACATTCACGGCAAATGGTGTAGAATTAATTACTTACAACCAAAACAAAAGTCTTCTTCTTCGTTTTCTTCTTCATCTTCGACCTCCTCATCTTCTTCGCCCTCCGTCGTTTCACCTCCGGTTTCCTCTGCTTGCATTTCAATATTCCCTCCACCTGTTTCGACATCGTCATCTTTCTCCTCTGCTATATTTTCAGTTCTTTGGATATTCTGAATAATTTAAAGTTAAAGAATATTTGATGAAGAGATTAATTTTTTATTGGAACTTGTGAATATTATAAATCCATGAGCTTCAAAACTGACTCTTACCATTTCATCAATTCTTAGTTGTTTTCTTTTTGGTTCAGTTTGGTTTTGTTTCTTCCTTTTCCTTTGAAGGTGTTGGCTTTTTGTTTTGTGTTCCTGAGAATTTGGTGAGAAGATTCAATGAAGTAACGGTACGTTTTAAAGAGAAGATATATATTTTAGGATGTATTATTCAAAATATTCCGCTTTGCTAAAGTACTTCTCAGGCCAGGACAAGAAAGAAAATGAACGGAAATTCGAATTCCTTAATGATAGTAAGTCCTCGTAAAAAGAGCGATACCTTAAGCTTATTTTGATTCGGGAAAATCAAACCACAATCTTTGTAATTGCATTTGAACTCTTTTTTCCATATAGGATTTCCGTCACCTGAAAGAGAATAGAAGAACGCATTCTTTTATGAGTTGTTAGAGACTTCTCGACACTTTTCAGTTATTATTACAGATTTTGCAGATTGAGAGTTCATAGGTGTAACTATGCCGTATTTTTAAACCATGTTATCAGATTAAAAACTTTCGTCCGGTATATACTCCCGAGTTGAAAAATTAATAATGGTTCACGATTAAGTTGAAAATAATAACCTCGTTTGTCATGATGAAAGACTGAGAGATGTCTTTGTTTCTCTGTCTTCGACATAAACACCCAGCTCGGACAATAGGGGCATGATCCAACTGATTTTCTCTCTGGCAAACCATCGTCACCAGTACAGACCTTCTCATCAGAACCTGCTTCATTCATTTCTAAAAACGTCATGTAATGATGAGGGTGTTGCTTTGAATCGATGGGATTTCGCCACTTGAATTTTTGGGCTTTGAGGTCATTCCATGCATTCTTTGATACGATGGGGTTGTTTGAGCAATGTTTACACCTTGGATTAACACACTTCATGAAAATCAACTCATTTGACTTACGATCCACGTGCTTCAGCATGAAACGCAGTTCTTCCATAAGGTTCTTTGATGCCCTTAAATTTGTCAATGGTCCTGATAAAAGCTAAAAAGATATTCAAAATGTCAGTCATACATAAGGGAACTTGTTTTGGCGAGAACTAATACGCTTGATAAGGCTTTTTACATACACGAGAATGCGCAGATGTCATTAAGAAACCCATTAATAAATAATACCTTATGCACAACAGCATAGTCATGATAGGGAGTTTCCTGATCCAAGCAAGGTTTGTATCTCACTGTGACGAGACTGCCGTTGAATTCTGCTTCACCCCAATATCGTGATGCGACTAGTTCCATCGCTTGATCGAATACCTTAAACATGAAAAACAATTGCTTCATTGGAGTTTCGAAGCCAACGAAACCGAGGAGGCCTCTAAAATTTACGGGGTATGAACTTTTTTTATCGATCTCTCTTTCCTTACTTTCATTAAATATCTTTCAGGACAATTATCAACGGACAATTAATACTTTCAAATAGTTTGAAGATGGTTGAAAAATAAACTTCTGACATCCTTTATACACGCAAACCTTTTCTTCTTTTTCCTGGATTTGAGCCTTCGACAAATGAGTGAGCTTGTAAGGAACATCTGCATCACCCTCAAGAACTGATGGTAAAATTACGGAACTTAGAAGTTTACTCATTGGACTCCACAGGTGCTCGATGTTATTGAACGCGGAGT
This sequence comes from Clytia hemisphaerica, assembly GCF_902728285.1. Lineage (NCBI taxonomy): Eukaryota > Metazoa > Cnidaria > Hydrozoa > Leptothecata > Clytiidae > Clytia > Clytia hemisphaerica. The sequence continues at coordinate 297,626 of NW_027104499.1, read as the reverse complement.
ATTTGGCTGCATAGCTGACAATACCAAAAACGTCAAGTTTGGAATCCTTAAATAACGATATAAACAAGAGGCAGTCAAATATTTGAAAACAAAGTAAAAATGGTCATTTTCACTGAAAAAGGTTTTCAAAATGAATCAATTTTACAATGTAAGAACACTAAATATAAATCTTAATGGGCCATTTAAAGATATTTCAATATTCCAATAGGCAGCTTTGACTCCGTGAGACAGGGCCGTCGTCTTTTTAATTTTTGTGCCTCAAAATGATAAATAATACCTTAAACACACGGCAGAGATAAACGGAGTTCACAAGGGAGTGTAAGTTCCAATCGGATCCGTTGTCTACCTTCAGGAATGCAACCCCCTTTCTATCGTTTTTCAATTGCGAGGATAGGATAGGCAAGATATCATTCGAATGAGTTTGACCAGTTGACGTGTCGTATTTGCATGCTCTCAATCTGATAAGACCTGGACCTGCTTCTAAACGTTGGTAGTGTGCACGGCCTAATTTATCCTTCCTACGATTACTGATGCTTTCTGTTTCTCCGACATCTGCTATCTCATTCGCGTTTGTTGTTTCATTCCCGATGACATCATAAGGCTCATCCATGATATCTTCGTCGTGGTCACTGCTGGCCGTTTCCTCTGATTTCTTGGGGAGAAGCTGTAAGTAACCCGATGGCACTAATAGGTAACCTGGATTTGGAAAATCGTGATCGTTTACGTTGGGTCCATCATTCTGCATAAAAAAACGGAACTGCTGGTGATACCTAGACACTGCCGTGGCTGGCCCCATCCGCAACTTATTCATGTCATCGCAGGAAAAGAAATTTGCCTCGTTGTGATGTTTTACAACAAACTCCTCTCTGTAACCGATCCTTGCGAATAAGAAATGTTGGTTGACACTGTCTTCGCGGTAGTCGTTTCTTTTACGAAGAACCCTTGCATCAACAAGGCCTTTGTAACGATAATATCGGGAGGAGTTCTTCCGTGGGCCTACGGTCAAGAGATGCACGGTGTCGATAGCAATGCCATGATCTGATAAGCCTGGGACGTTTTCTAGTAGGTGCTTACGAATCTGCTTTAGGGTCACACCGTTTCCAGTCCCTGTCGTTTCTCGCCTACGAACATGTGCTTTGAAAGAGTGTGACTTTATAAACTCCGTGGCTGCTTCAATAAGGGTTGGAAATTTTTCCCATAATGGTTTTCGACCTGGTTTCCTTTTAGGACCATACACAGGGGTTGGTTTGATTACTTTTGGCTCTGAAACGCTAGTGGTCACTTCAATAGGTTGTTCTTCCTCTCCAGTTAAAAGTAAAGAAAGGCAGTTTCTCTCAAAAAGCAGTTCGTGCAAATCTACCAACACACCTTTCCCTTTATTGGAAAAGTAAATAACTGGAAAGTTTTCAAGAATTGCGTCTATTTCATTTGGAGTAATCGGAGTTTCATGTATGTACAAACAAAATCCGCTTTCGATTACGGATGCCAAGCCGCGAATTTTTGTTAGATCTAAATTCTTGTCCTTTCTTGCTTCCCCGTTGTCGAGCCTTGTAAAGGCGTCATTCCAGGCGATGGAGGAGTTTAGGCATTTAAGCTCAAGGTTTGAGGCGTCCATTGCATTTTTTAGGGATTGTTTTGTAGCACTTTGAGAATTTTTTTGCTGAAGACGTTTTTTTAATTTTTGAATGATTGTCGTGCTTTTGATGCTGTTTGCTACTTCACAAGAACCTGCCACGATTTGTGTCAACAGGGCTTGTTTCTCTTTTGCTTTAGCTGATAATTTATGTAAAGGGATGTCAACTAGAACGATGGACGAAGCCATTTTCATTTGATTGGTCAATTCAGCCAGTTTTTCTTGGACATCCTCATTCAATTTTGATAGATTTGTTACTCTTGATCGTTTAACCAATTCTTTATGTTCCTCATACAATTTAACATATTCAAGAATGACATCTGCATTCCTACTAATGGCTTCAGTGAATGAGGCATTGTTTTCAACTACGTCCTTCGTGATTAATTTCGGACAAAGTTTGGTCAAGAGTTTTAAAATTTTGTTATGGGTAAATGATACTGCGATTTTTTGCGCTCCATCTTTATCGCAATGCTCGATAGCGTCTGGTATCGAAATAGGTTTAATGGGTTTGGTGGAGGAGGGTACAGGTTCGGAGATGGCAACTGGTTCGGACTTGGGAGGAGAATCAGTGGAATCAGTTTTCGGATTTTTTCGGATAGGATTGAAAAAGGCTGGTAACGTTGATTTCGCTTTTGCTGATTTGGACTTTAAAGGAACACCGTTTTTGTCATACCTACAAAAATTACAACAAAAAACGAGTTTGTTTTAATGTAATCTTGCGATATTCATCTAACACACCCCTGTCTCAGTTACCCGGTGAGAATCATATAAAATCGGTTGGACCAAAGTAAAAAAGAAACAGTCAAAATATACCTAACCTTACAAAACCTTTTTCTCCTGGTTTCAGTTTTAAAAATTCTTTTATCTTTTCTTGATTTCCTTTAATCTCTTTCCAATACTTGTCGCCCTCTTCTTTTAAAATCCGATTTTCTTTCCCAGTCTTCTTTTGCTTTTCACGAAGACAAAAACGTTCAACGACTGATTGATAGTCTCCTTTGGGATCCTTGTACACACAATACAAATTAGGGTCAGGGGCTAAACCACCGGTGATAGAACGCTGTTTCATTCTTACGTCAAGATGATTTAATAGATTGATCCTGATTGATCAAATGAAGAGATATTTATGGAATTTTTCTAGTATGCTGATGGGTAGAGAAAAGAAAAAAATATAAAGGTACAAATTCCATATTCATCCGAGCCCCACTTTGTGAGCTTAAAAGAATTCCCAGAGGTGAATTTTTACAGACCAGACCCTCAGCTGACTATTGTTACTTTTTAAATGATTTTTTTGATATTTCCATGGACCCATGCGACATGTAGGTCAAGAATAATTCCCACTATCTACAAGGCAACAGCTCAGTGACCCCTACCATGTCTGCCATGTACCCCTACAACGCCCTACAATCAAAATCCAGTAACAATTGAGAGACAAAACTTCCCGTTAAATAATCTTTATATCAAACTAACTTTGAATTTTTACAGATAATAGAGTATTACAAAAGTAGAATACGAAGAAGTAATATCGCACATCGCACACACACGGGGCTGAAAAATCAATCAAAGAAATTATAAATCCCCGTGGAAATCTGTCTTAAGTATTCAACTGTCTGATTTAAAGTTCAAATCGAAAAAAACACATAACAGCATTCCCATGAAATTCAATAAACTCCATCCACCATAATAACGACTTTGACAACCCAGTAAAATTTGAAAACCATTCTTAGAAGCTTGGTTCCTCCATTCTCCTCTTTTATTTCAACACAGTCACAAAAAAACAATGAACTTTCGAATATCTTATTATTTACGCATTACAATGTCTTCTTTTTCCTTTCTCTCTCCTACACAATTTCACTTACCCTATCCCCGTTCCACCCCTCATTATTTATTTATAAACGTATAAACACAGTTTCGATAGCTATAAATAGTCTAAATAGAAAAAAAAAGTTTTTATTTACATTCAAACATCGAAATATTCTAAAATAAATATTGCGCACCCGACCTCCCCCCTCACGCACGCGATGGGTGATTGCGACATCTCAACTTCTGCGATGGAGTACATGAATGAAGGGTGAATTTCGTCTGTAATCTAGTTGAACAAGCGGCACGATCCACAAACGAGGATTTTCTGAAAACATAAAAACAGAGAAAGCAGTCAATTGAATTACGAAATAAAAGTCAAGGTAAACTAAAGATCTGTGCCGAATTCTCAATTGGCTATCTATGTGATAAAACAGGTATAATATTTGAGTGACTTAATCAATTTTAAGTGGGTAAAATTTGATGGCCGTTAACGTAGAGGGGGGGGAGGGGGTCAGAACCATAACGGCCAAATGCCGTTAAAAAATTCGAAAGTCGAATGTCGACGGCCCCCAAGATAGGATAGATTTTGAAAAAAAATTAAAACTTGAAAAATCTTCTGGAGTTGATATTTAAGAGCAGTATCATATCAATCAAGGCTTAGGTATATAAAAAAAGTTTCCCGGTTTTTCTAATTTAAAAAAAAATGTAAATGTTTTCCCGAAAATAATGCACCTTCAACTGTTCATGCAGCAGGCGAACAAACGCACAAAATCATCAATGGCAAAAGAAAAGAGTCCAAAAAAATCCAAGAACTGAAGAGGCAATCCACCAGATAGATAGATAGATAAATATATTTACCGGGGACGATCGTAAAACTATTATATATACATGTTCGTAAGAGCATGACAGCCCAACATTCTCCAGTGATTAGTGAAAAGTGTGAAATGAATTAATACAACCTGAACAATCAAAGACAGAAGACAGGCCATCTGCTCCTGCTTTTGATGGTTTCTTTTTGGTCCATGACCATGACATTTGGCCTTTTACATTTTGCGTTTAATGTTGGTGTCCATTTTCTTTTTGTGCCGACACTGAAGTCAAGGCCATCATTGTCGGCGGCAATCTCCATTAACCCGACCTCGACCTCGACCCTGACCCTTGAAAAAGGCCGACCCTCGACCTTGGAAAAAAGCCGACCCTCGACCAAAATCACGGAGAATACAATAAAAAGCCGACCCTGGGTAAAAAAATGCTTTAGCGACTTTTATAAGATTTTTTTTGGATGAATATTCCAAAAACTGATCATTAGAACACTTAGAGAATACTTCAAGAATAGTCGTCGGTGGGTGGGGGGGGAGGAGGAGGATGAGAATATTCTTCACAAGACCCCCCCCCCCCCGTGGCATCATATTATTGACCAACATGTATGATCAGCCGCGTATCCATATATCCCAGGCTTAATATTTACGTTTTACGTTGATGCACGAGAGATATTATATTATCTTCCACTCACGCAGTAGTAAAACATCAAAAAGCAGATAATACGACCCGCCGGGCGGGGGGGGGGAGCGACGAGGTTGACGATTCATTATTCTTATAAAAAAGCGTGTGTATCCCATTCCACCCCCTGCTTGTCTGCTCAACTTTTATATTAAAAAAAACACTGCCAAAAAAACTGTTTTTTTTACCCAGGGTCGGCTTTTTATTGTATTTTGGTCGAGAGTCGGCTTTTTTCCAAGGGTCGAGGGTCGGCCCTTTTCAAGGGTCAGGGTCGAGGTCGAGGTCGAGGTCGGGTTAATGGAGATTGCCATTGTCGGCCACTTGGTGCCGCACAACTGATTTTCCTTTGATATCACACTAATCGGATGAAAATTTTAGCTAATCAAAGCTCATCAAATAAATCGCCCGACAAGCCATGTGGTATTTGTGAAAATGGTAAGGTAATAGTAGGTAATAATTTGGGAGAAGACAGTCAAAATGGCACAAATGACGTGTCTGGGTATTCGTGGGTATTTTGCCTTCAGATGGGCTTCAGATTTCCTTGTTTCTCAGTCCGATTTCAACTTTATGATTTAGTTTTAATCGGAATAACAACAATCAGGTTTCTTGATCTTATCTTTCAAAATTCTTGACTTCTTAGGCTGTGGCCAGTGACCCAAAAATGTTTCACTTTTTTTCAAAATATAGACCACACGACCCTGCTGCCTATGCCCCGGACAGTCCGGGGCAAATGTCTGGGGTCTGAAAAAAATAACTTTTTCCCCGGACATACGTCCGGGGCTCCAATTTTTGCGCCATAAATTTACCCCGGACGTACCGTGAGAGGTCCTAAAGCCGACAGCCCAGCTTAAAGCCGATGGGGTCTTTCAAAGATACAAACTAAAATAAAAACAAACCTTTCGCTGTGACGCAACGAAGATACCAAAGTGTCAACTAAACTGAGAGATTTGATACATTGAACCAATTGAACCAAATAACAATAATTGCTTCTTATAACAAAACATATTTTTTTATTGCAATATGCACAACGTCATAAATGACAACATGAGATGTTTTGATTTTCCAAAGCACACGAAAATATAAAAGAGGTCTGTGTACGAGCGTGCTCATTTTGAAACGTTACGTAATCAAGCATGGTTTCTATTAATTTACACTGGCATTTGGCTTGAATGCGCGGGGAAAGGACTTTGTGTAAGGATACATATAGACGACGTATATTACATTATATTATATATTACATGATAAGAATACAAATAGACGACGTATATTACAATTATTATGTATTACATGACACCTTGCTCCTATTCTAGTAAAGATAATATATGTCGTCAAAGAGTACACTTAAATGAAGAGCTATCCGATTGCAGGCCTTCCGTAAATAAACATCCGGACTTATCGGTGGTAAAGAGGGCGTTGATAGTTGCCGCCTCATTGATTCAATGTTTGTTATTCAAATTAGTGCTACCGCATCCGCCCTTTTTTCAACTTCGCGCCATTTTTACAATTTAGTCTGTTTGTTTCTTGATGGAAACCAGTCCAAGTTGTTTCGTATTTTTCCCGCACAAGTCACTTTTATTACAAAACTGTTATCATTTTAAACATGAGCAACTGATCCAGAATAAAATGGTAATTATTTTTACAACTCGCACTTTTTAATTACATTAAATTGACATCTTGACATTACAGCTATCTTGTTAGATGTTTTGTTTCGAGAGTTCTAGCAATAGTTTATCGTTCAACTTGGAGAGGGAATGTTTGTAAACATAGAATTTTTTTTCATAACAGTTATTTGGGGTGTCGGAATTAAGCTGGGCTGTCGGCTTTAGGACCTCTCACGGTATATACGTACGTAGATTTTTTTTATAAACTAGGCAAGGTTAATAAATTAATTAAAAATAAAAAAACTAACTTTACTTTACCTTTCTCTGTCTGATCAGGATCCATTTTTCAGCTTTCGGTTAGATTTTAGAATTTGATTGCTGAACAAACCACGCTTGAGATTTAAGGTTCAAATACAGGCCTCACACACGAAACGCCAAAATCAGGACATTACAAGATCTTTTGGAAGACGGCGTTTGTCCACGGAAGAATATTTCAATGAATTAGAAAAAAACCCGCGCGGTCAGCGATTCTATAAAAAGCGACCGCGCGGGCTGTCTGGGGCGTCCGGGGTAGTCTCTCAAAAACAAATAATACGGACCCCGGGCACGCATCAAAAAAACCCCAGACTGTCCGGGGCATAGGCAGGGTCGTAATAGACCAGACCCGATCGATCGAACTCATCGAACCAATCAAACAATCAAACTAATCGAACTCCATCGAACGATTAAAGTTCGATTAAAAGAATTAATTGAACCTTATCGAACACTCACAATTTTTGAAGTAATAGCATTTCGATTAGTTCGGTCAGTAAAAAGTTCGATTAGTTCGATGATATTAAATCCTTGTATCTTCCCTCCCTTGCAAAAACTTTGTCCTGCTCCTGGCATGCGATTGCCATTTTGACAGTTCCCGGACTTAACAGCTTGACATTTATATTGTACCCGGACATTTGTCTATCCGGAATAAAGTATGTAGCCCCTGCTGTCTATAAAGAGGAAAAATATTATTTGTTAGGTTAATCTAATTGTGCTATCATTCGGGTACTCTTCGCTTGAGAAAATGATTGACAGATTAAACTTTTCACCCGCGCGGGAGTAGTCCGCGGGAGCCTACGGGCGTTCTGCGGGTGTTCTATGGGCATTCTTGGCTCAATCCTCGAACTGTGTTAAAAATGGTAGACTCAGCTGTGACAGATCATTTCGATGGAAGTTGTTCACTTGTTGGAATGTTTTTACAAGACTCTTGACAGAAAATCCTTTGTTTTATTGTCAATGATAACAGTGCCGTTATTAATTTTGTTAGATCTGATATATTGATGTTTGTAAGTGCACTTTATAGTTTTGATTCCCATTGAAGAATCATATTCTGGTTTTCATGTTTCTAGAAACCAGTCGCAGTTGATGGATCAGGCTGCTTTACGCAGATTCAGATCAATATTTTGTCTTGAAATATGTTGTATGCACGTTTACTCCAGCTCTTTTCTGTTGATTTCAATGGTTACAACAGAATTCCTCTGGAATAAATGTCAATCAAAAAAATATTAAAGATATTTCCCTGATTTTCCAATTTTCAGAAAAAAGTTTTCAGATTTCCTGATTTAAAAAAAAGTTTCACCCATTTACTGGTATTTGGAAAAATGAACATCTTTAGAAAAAAAGACACTTTTTTGGTGAAGATTAAGGTTCTTCTACAACTTTTCCTATCATTGGCTTATCATTGGCTAAATTTGATTTATTCCATATGTTTTTCAAATATTTTACTAGTTCAGACCTGAGAACAAATGTTCAGCTTAAATAACAACCATTTTTGACCAATAATTTATCCTGCAGCCACGGATTCAAAGTTATTTTTATTTCAAAGGATCTTTTTTTTAAAGAGTTGCCCCATCTACTTAGAATTGTCTGAAAACTCAATCGCAACATTGTTTTGAATAAAGCCTCAAAAATATTTTGAAAATAAACCTTCATCCTGCTATTTTCATTTTTCAAAGATTCGTGCTTGTTTATACTATTCTAAATTAAAATTGAAATAAATTCATTTGTTAAATAACTATTAACCTTTTTTGTCCAGCATTTTGGGTTAGAAGTAAATCTGGGAAAAAAAGGTTTTGAAACAATATCTCACTGGTTAATTTTGATTTTGATTAACATGATGATTGACCTTAAACCTCACTTTTTTAGAAAATAAATTCACTCGCATTAATAAACAATGGGCAACTATTTTATGAAAGGATTTCAAAGGTTATTTGGTGGCCCAGAAGTTCGTATTCTGATGGTAGGTTTGGACAATGCTGGCAAAACAACCATTTTATACAAATTCCGCTTAAATGAAACCGTTTCAACGGTCCCAACCATTGGTTTTAATGTGGAGACAGTCAAATATAAAAATATTGCTTTCACTGTTTGGGATATTGGTGGTCAGGTAAGCATTTCAGCAGTTATTATGAGAATACTTTAATTATAAAACCTTCAAATTATTGATCAATTTCATGAAAGCACTTTTTTCAAATTGTTTCTTTGATAACAAATCTTCCTGAAATTACATTGTTTGGTTTTCGTTCCTGTTAACATATCATCTTTAATTTAAGCCTCAAAATTTACAAATTCAGATCGAGGAATACACTATTAAAATAAGTGGATCAATTTTGTATTGCACGAAGCAGCCCCTTTTAAATACAATATTTTTCTTTTTGGACAAAATTTAGATTTTAAATATTTCGTGAGGCCTGTGGAATATCAAAACTGGGAAAAGTTTTTCTTATTTTTGCCTAGAACTTGATGATTTTTATCATCGTTTTATTTTTCAGGATAAGATTCGAAGTCTCTGGCGTGTTTATTTGAAAGGTTCGACTGGATTGATTTTTGTTGTCGATAGTAGTGATAAACAGCGCTTGAGTGAAGCAAAAAATGAATTACACAAACTATTAGAAGAAGAAGATCTTAAAGAGGCTCATGTTTTAGTGTTCGCCAATAAACAAGATGTTTTAGGTGCTTTAACTGTTAATGATGTTAAAGCAGGACTTGGTTTGGCAGAATTAACAACGCATAATTGGTTTATACAGCCTACTGTTGCGGTGAAGGGTGAAGGCCTTTTTCAAGGGTTGGATTGGTTAGCACAGCAAATACAGAGTAATCAATTTCTGAACAGGAAAATGTTTTAAAAAATATGATTCTTATTTGGTGTATATGTTTTTACTGGCACATTTATTTTTGTTATAATACAAAGACCCTGGTGGAAAGATGACGATCTCCAATCAATTTGTGCAGCATTCTCAGATTTTATCGAACGCTAACTTTTTAAAAGCTAGAAACAACAGAGCAAGAACGTTGAAAAGGTTCTATCTTCTTTAAATAAATGTTTTAATCCAACTGTAAATGGCAAAGTTGATTTGAACTTATGTATTTTTTAATTATCTATTTTAATTATATGTAATCAACTTTTACTGAGCATTTCCTAAAACTAGTAGACTTATATTGGGAGTCTTGAAATTAATCAGACTATCGTGGTTATATTTGTTTTACTACTTTTCTGTGATCTTTTGGTGCTTTGTTCGATCGGATTTCATTTTCATTTCCTAATAATTTGAAAATTCTCTTTATTCTCTAATGTTCTTGAAATTCCAAAAAAAATTAAAAGTTTTGTATGATTTTATAATTACTATTATTGCCATATACAAAAATTTTATTTATTTTCAATTTTGAATTAATTTTTTTTGACTTCTTTATTAAGTATGCCTCTTTGTGTCAGGGTATCTGGCCTTTATCTTTAACACTCCATACATTTTGTGAAAGCTGTCAGATAAGGTTTGACCCTCGGAGATAATTTCTTCCGCACCGATGTGAAAAGTTTTAATGATCCATGTTCAAGCTTCGCCTTACTAAGCTTAAGTACTAAGTTACAAAGAAAGTGATGTTTTTCTTATCAAATATTGAATAGTATAAGATAATATATATTTTATGTATATTTTGGTAATAGGGAAGTTTGACAAAGTGAGGTCAGATTATTACCTCAATTTGTCTCAATGATTTTGAAATTATATAAAATGCGAACTTCATTTTAATCGAACGATTTTGTGATACCACCGATCTCAAAAAGACTTGACCTTAACTAAATTCTTTAGTGCAGTGTCTATTTTTTTTGGACCTACCTGGAGGTCCTATAAATTAACCTGTGCTCGTCCGTCCGTTCGTCCGTTCGTCTGTTACCAACTTTTCTCGGGATTGAATCATAGGAATTTTGTGATTTTTGGTTAAAAGGTGCAAAATGATGATTACCAAAATGTGACGGCGCAAGATTTTCAAAAAAAAAAATTTTGGGTTAATTTGGGCCCAAAAAATGCCCGAAAATAGGGCTTTTTGGACTTTGTTAAAAATCTGTCCATTAGTTTTTTCCAATTTTTTGTACAAAGACGTAGAATTACAATGTGCTAAAAGATTTTCATTTTTCGAAAAAAGATTTTTTGGGCGAAACCCAGAAACCCAGTGGAAACCCAGAAATTTTGAAGAAAAGCTCAGAAATTTCGAAACTTTAAAAACTTTAAGCTCCCTGTTTATACATAGAATCATTTTTGTCCAATTATTTCCCTTGTTGAGCAAATTTGAGCTGCTAATTAATCCCATTAATTTTATAGGATCCGTTGTATAGGGTGTCCCTAATTAAAGTATCGAGTTTGAACATGCGATTGAGTAGAAAGTTTTATGTGCGTGTTCACAAAATTGTATTTTAAGCCCTCCCTCTTTTTTCTTTGTCATTACGATTAATTTATACGTTGTAACTACCTTTTGTAATAAGCCTGTGTGATGGAGAACGTTCTTATATTTTAGCAATAACACACACAAACTCGATACTTTAATTAGGGACACCCTGTATATTTGCTTGTTGTGATGAAAATGACATGTTGCTATGTTTGGTTTTATTTGGTTTGGAAAGTACTCAGAAGACCAAAATAATCAATTTTGTTAATCATGAGAAGAAAAAAAATGTTGTTTGTATCCAAAAATCAAATTTACAAAATTGAGATTCGTAAAAAAAGTAAAAATAATGAGAAATGAAATTTTGTTAGATGGTGTCTGCTTCATCGGTGAGTGGAGTCTCTTTGTCTTTGTGTTTGCTGGAAAAAGAAAAGGAATAGTTCAACAGAAACTTTTCACACGTTCAGGACTTGTTCGGTTAATCAACATTCAGAAAATGATATTCGAGGATTGGATTCATTTCAGTGATTTTAGAAAATGAGAACAGGTTAGAATAAACGGAGCCCCACACATTAACTAAAATTCGCAAATTTTCAGACTTTCAAAAGATGATGTTACTTTAGGCGTACAAACTTTCGCGAAAAGAAACTTTCGCGATTTTCGCGAATTTCGGTCTTTTTCGCGAAAGTTTATGCTCGTGAAATTTCTCAACAGGGTGATGCGCGAAAGTTTATGCGAAATTGTTTTTTTTTAAATTGGAAATTTATGAAACTTTGAAATCGTAATGAATATAACATTTTCAGCATATTTATTGCCTTTGACGCCTTTTTAAAGTCAAAGTATAATCGTTTTATCGGATTCAAGGAGCATTTGTCACTTTTTATCAAATTTTCGTTTAAAAATTCTCATTTTTATCCAACGATTTGCGAAAGTTTGTGCTCGCGAAAAATATTTTTTCCTGAAATTCGCGAAAGTAAATGTCGTGAATTTCGCGATTTTACGATCTCGCGAAAGTTTGTACGCCTAAAGTACTTTTTGAATAAAGTGGACTGCTCCGCTGGGAATCAATAACCATAGCAATATTTTGAAAACGCTCGTGATGTAATTAATGAAAAAGTCCATTGAGATTTTCGAATTGGTGCCATTGCCAATTTGTCATAAAAGTACCGTCCATGTAGGATGTCAAGTTTGGTCTCTGTGTAGCTGCAGCCAGTGCAATAGAAATTCTTTCGTCAAAAAATATACAAAAACAAAACAATTTACATAAAAAATCATCAGAAATCTACTCCGTTTCTAAAAAAAAAATACTCTTTAATTTTTCGGACAAATTTTGTCGTTCGTCAATCATTGTTTTTGTCGGTCGGTTGTCAAGGTGATGTCGGTCGGTTGTCATGGCAATGTCGTCGTTGTCATGGTAATGTAAATAAAGTCAATACCTTCGGATGCGCTTTCTTTGTGGACCGGCAATTTCTTTCATTTTGTTTGAGTTCGTTGAACTTGTTGGCGCAGAGGAAGAAAGTTTTCGAGGGTTGTTTAATGTGAAGACCCAATCCATTCTCCAGCCGATGTATTTTTTCAATCCATTGGGCAGAGGTAGAGTTTCTAAAACGTTGTTGTTCCTCGATGAAGGGATATTCTTACTGATCTCTTTGCAACATAAATATTGTAAAGAAAAATTCGTCTTTCGGCTACACAAAAGTTTCATTTTCGTTCTTGCTGCGGTTGAGGAGATCATCGGATAAAGTTCTTTACCTAGTAATCCATCAAAAGCTATTCCTAAAGGTTCTCCGTTCCTATAGAAGGATAAAGTGCCTTTCCAAAGGTCGAGGTGACAACCTATAGTAGCCCCTCTTTCGAATTTTTTGCAGAAGTTTTTAGTTTTGCCGTTATGATGTAATGTTCCGAAGTAACTTATTCCCCAACTGTCAATATCTTTTCCAATGAGCGAACAGAATTGCGATTTGTAGCGATCCAAGTTGACGTTGCTGGCACCGATACCGATCATCTGAAAAGCAAGAATGATCAAGAAAGGGAATGACTACAAATAAGTTATCAATACATCCTTATTCATTCATGCCTGTCATTGTCGGTCAAACAATAGATCAAATTTATTGTCAATTTCACGTTGAAGGAAAGTAAAATCTATTTTCTTTTTGCTTTCCAGAATTCTAAAATTGATTTATTTGTAAGGAATGTATCTAATCGGATTAATTTTCGTGAAATTCAATTTCGCATTTCTTTCTTTTGAATCTATGCCTTGTTTAGACTGGGAATCCAGTCGTTTATAACGTTTTTGTTGAAAGCGGGAAATCTTTATGTCGGGATATGGTTAAAATAAACGACTGGGCTAAGGTGGGCTAAGAGAATTTTTATGAAAAGTTTGTTGTGCACAAAATATTCTAGACGACTATATTGATGCTCCAGAAAAACACAATTACGCGAAAATTTTATCGGCAGATTGAAATATACAAATCCGTAATATTTTCAGCTTATTTAATTCAGCGAAAAAAAAAGGTTTTCAATGATTATTATTTTGTCCGAATGCATTTTTTATCCTCTTTAAATCTAATGTAAAAAGTGAAATAGAAAGAAGAATGTGAAAATTCATGCGAACATGCATTCAAAAAAGCTCAGTTCAATACGCATGCGTAGGTTTTTTGCTTACTATTTGTTGAGATGGACATTGTCTGGAAGAAACTGAAACGAAACTCTGCATGAAATGTCTGAAATTGCAAACCGCATTCAAACCAAGAAAATGGATCATTTTGTAATAGAGAAATTCAAAAAAACTTATCATTCATAAAAAAGCTCGAATTCAAAGGAAGAATAATTTCAAAACTCTTAGCTAAGCAGCACGCTGCTCTGAGAAAGAAACCTCTTTTTCTAACAACTCAGAATAAGTTGTTTTCATTCTTAACAACTAAGAAGTTTTAAAAAGGTCCAACAAAAACCACTCATACCATATCTGTACCATACACGGCACTCGACATTTGAACTTCCCAGTAATGTTCCTCGCCTTCACGAAATTGTCGGTTGCCCCGGATCGCAGCCGTCCCGCAGCTGTAGTCCGGATGAAAATAAGCTTCTGTTCCGCAGTTTTGTACGATGACGTCATCTGACTTTTTTGACTCGTCCCAGAACCAACAATAATCTGGAAGAGAGTTATTTTATCTTGAACAACACATAAACTGACATTCTCCGGGGACGGTGATGAACTTCGGCCAAAAATGATTAATTCGAAACTCCCTTTCACAATTTCTAATACTCAAGACCCGGTCAAACTAATCAAACTTTGGGATTTTTTGTTATTGACAATTTTCAACGAATACTTAATTCTAACATTTTTTTACGTTCCATATAATTTTATACAGTTGAAAAGATATTCAGAGCACTATAGTTTTTTGGAAAAATAACTGAAAGATATTTAGACAACGAAGATGAAAAAAACACAAACTTTTTTAGCATCTTTATTTTTGGTACAGAGATACTTTGAAAGCTGATTTCAGCTATATAGTTATTTTTCCTTTAAAATTCTTAGATCCTCTAGAAGGTAGTTCATTGGAGTTAAAAAAACATAATTTAAAATGTTTTTTACTCCAACGGGCAACGCTCTAAGAAATATAACTTTCATGCAATAATTTAATAATTACTGTAAAAAAACAAGCATTGAAAGATAAAAAATCTCCACAAAAATTACAGTGCCTTGAATTATCTTTTCAACGGTATTCAATTTGTTAGATTTGAAGCATCATTACAAGAAATGACAGGCAAATTAAGGGGGGGGGTTTCAGGGGGTACCCGATTCCGCAATACCGCCAATTTTTTCTCCAATTTCCGTCAAACCGTCTTAAATTGAACCAAAATTCCGTCACCGAAAATTCCTTTGAAATTCAATATTTTTGTCGAAAATTCCGCAAATTTGGAATATCTTTTACCAATTCCGAAATTCCGCAACTTTTTTTGCTAAATTCTGTTTTTCCGCACTAAAATTGTCTAATTTTCCGTCTCCGTCAGAGAACCCAATTTCCGTAATTCCGTCTAAATTTTCGCCAAATTCCGCCACTCCGTCCGAAAAAAGGGCCGATTCCGCTCCTCCGCCAAACGTGAAACCCCCCCCAATTAAATATTATGCTAGAACACAAGTATTGGTTTTTCGTATAGACCGGACAACAACCTCCCTTATGTAAAAGAAGTTCAAAATCTGAAATGAGAAAATGAGAGGTTTTTAGGGAAGAAAAATAACAAACCTTGTTCATTGATCTGTTCTTCGTCCGAAGAGGTCGAGTCATTCTCCCCAGTCTTTTCTCTGCTCAAATGTCTCTCATATATCATATCCACTAATGCCTGTCTCCTTTCGTTGTCATCTGCCTCGGCTCCAAGTGGAAGAGCCTCGTTTTCAAGTTGTTGAAGATCGTGGTGGTTTTGTCGTTCTTCGAAAATGTCATGTCGATGGTTAGTGGAGTTTGAAGGTTGTTTATTGCTTCTGTGTTTACGACTCAAATAGTCACGGTTTCGAGACATTTTACGGTGGATTTACCACATCCACCTGGCATGAAGCAGTTGATGGCTCTCCTCGTAAAATTTGTTTCCATCAATATTCAACGTTCAAAACTCTACATAATGCTGCGATTTGAAAAATCTTGGTATCTTTACAAAAATTATCTTTTTATTTGCGGTCAGGTGTGTAGAAATCCACTTTCGGTTTTGAAGCTTGTTGCAAAAGATATTATACAGAGTGTGAGTAAACGCCTTTGAAGAAGCTGTAGAGAGTTTTCATAAGTTCGTTTACAAGCCGCTCTGTGCTATGTTTCTTATTCAGAAATCAAAAAGTACCTGCTGTGCAATCAAAGTTGCCGTTCATACTAAAACGAAAACGAAAGTGAAAGTAAATGACCAGTCTTTGGAGATAACATGAACAACGCTTAGTTCAAGAGAGTCATTCACTACAATACTGAACAAGATACAAAAATCATAGAGACTTTGATAGAAATCTTATAAACTTGAAGCAAAAGACGTCAAAGAACTATTTATTGTTTTATGTGAAACAGTATCAGTATTATGCCCAACTCGGTTCAATTGAATAGATACATTTTTTATGACATCCTTCACTCAATTGAAAGCAGCATTCAATCGAACATTTTTGCAAAGTGAAACAAAGTTTTGCGAAATCAAAAAATATAGAGTATTCCAGTCTCAACTTCAACTAGTAGAACGAGATTTTCGAAATATCGAGACTTTATTTATTACATCTCAGCTTAAAAAGATGAAGATAGAAGAAAAAAGAGAAATTTCTCTGGAGAATTCTCCCATAAGAGCAGATGTTTTGAGGAAAGGGAGGAAAGAGATAGATAGATGAATATTTTAAAGCATCTCCCAAAAGATATGAATATTTAGATCGCTTTCTCAATTCTCAATTCATCTCTGTTCACATTCATCTAAACACGACATGTATCAAAGAAGCATCAAAGGAAGTTCTATGCATTTCCCAAAAGTAAAATACTGAGGATGAAAATAAGGATGGAACAGTCAGTGTGCCCGAAATAAAAAACGGTACTGAAATCCTCATAGTTCATATCAATCTTTATAATTTTTTATAAACCTAGCTCCATATTTCTTGTTACGAAAACCTGTAAAATTGCCATGTCAAAAGAATTTTTTTTGGACATTCTCTTCAGACAAACTGCTTGCAAAGTTTTAATGAAAGGTATCAGATTATCCATGTAGCAAATACAGAACATATCTTGAACTGAAGATTAAGTAGAATCGTCCAAAAATGTTGAGAATCTTTTTTGATATTTTCAAAATAAAACTTAATAAATATTTAAAGTTCTTATAAAAAATTATTGATATTGGTCCTACTATTTTACGAAAAATCAACAAAAATTGAACAATTGAAAACACACTAATTCCTACTTGCTAACAAAACGCAGGCCAACAAACCAACAAAAATCAAGTGCAGCAAAATTATCGCAAAGCTGTTAGAATTGTTGCTGACTCTTGAAAACAAACTCCCATTTCTTGAGTTGGGATGAAATTTTCTGCCAAAGACCCAATGATGTATAAAAGATTGCAAAGTTTCGGAAGAAAACAAAATCTCAGTTAAATTTTTTTTTCTTTTAAAAATCTAAAGAGCAGCGATTTGAAGAGAAGTCAGATTGTAAAAAATATGCCACAAAGTCTAATTCAAAGTAATTAACTTTTTGGTAGTGTGCACATATCACATGTGTCTGAAGTTGGATTTTTGTTGATAAAAGTGCAATGCGGACACGTCCAACCAGTAATAGCCACACTATTGTCTGTTTCCATGGGAACAGCATCACTTCCGTCCATCGGGCTGTCCGTTGCCATGGGCGCTGAAAGGGAAACAAAAGTGGAAAATGAAAAGAGTGTTCTTTTAACATTTTTTTGGAATTTAATTACAAAAAAATTTCGCAGATAAGACCTTTTCAAAATTCCATTAGGAAATCCGCGAAAAGTAATCCCCGCGCAAATGAATCCCATCAAAGTAGAGTGCACTGCGTCAAAATGTAAATTTGATGGAAACTTTCATTTGGACTATCCAAAATAAAAAGCCGAACATGCGCAACGTACTGGGCTCAACTTCAGTAGCTTCAAATTATTCATAGGCAAAATAAACCAAAAGATTAGTACCCAAGCCTTTAGAAAATTACAGTTTTAGAAAATTGAAAAAAATACCCCCAGATGTTCACCCAAAGAACGAGTGTACCAAATTTCAGGATGCCCCTAATTCTTTTGGCGGATACACAGACAGACAGACAGACATTTTCAGATTCTAGATTAACTGAGGTTGAGAAGTCAACTCTTGTAGACCTTACCGTGAGTTTGTACCATAGTTTCAACGGTTTTCCATTCGTCAGATTCCAACCATTGATGAAACAACATTTGATCTCTTTGTTTTAATGCTTTACATAGATCGCTCATTTTGTGCTACAATTGAAGATAGAGGGCCAATGTGAAAAGCAACTTACTTAAAGAATCAATCCTGTGGACCTCAAAATTCACTGAACTCAACTAGAAACATCTACCCCCTCCCGTAAGCGACGTAGACTCCTCCCCAAACCTACTAGTTTACTAATTTTATGTCCTTTTCAGCAAGTATTGTATCATTCAGAACCAGATGAGCATAAATTACTTTGGGTCTGTATTTTTATCGGCAATCCAAAAAATGTCTGCAATCTGATTGGTTAAAAACAGGACAATATATCTTGTACTTTACATATACAGCGGTAGCAGCAATCTAACGTCACTTTGCTACACCAAAGTGCCCTGTGCTTTTTTCCAACAAAAAAAGTGCATTTTTTGGGTCACCAATAAACCAGTTATCAGATATTTGCTCGTACAATATGGAAATATTTCACTCGTTCTGGATTTTCCGTATACTTCCCGAGCCTTTAGAAAAATCTCGCAATTCGTAAAAGATTTCTCATATTGTACTTGCAACTGCCGATAACTATTACTTATCGCAAATCTAAGAGAAGTTAACAAGAAAAACCGCCCTGGAATTCATTCAAGGGAACATAAAGTGTAAACTCACCCTTATGGATATGAATTCGTTGGTCAAATACAAAGTGTAAACTCACCCTTATGGATATGAATTCGTTGGTCATGATGAAGAGAAGAAAATGAAAATCTAAGAAATGTTCCAACAGATTCACGTCACTTGATTTCAAACGATTCAAATGTTGCGTTAATGTCTCGAAATTCTAAAAAAGAAGTCAAAGATGAACTACAGTTAAGTCTCCTTATCTAGAACAAGTTTTACTGTCCGCTGTAACTAGTAATTGTCCAGTAACCATGCATTATAAACATTACTCCTTAACTCCATAAATTTCCTTAACAAATTTGCGTTCCCCGTGCGTGTTCGAGTTTTGAAGATGAATTTTATCAACAATCTATTTCACGGAATTATCTGCAACAATGCCAGCAAAATCTTGGTGAAGATAATATTCACGTGGAAGAAGCCTCGACGTATGAATAAATGAAGAAACATTTTCGAAAAACATGAGATGAGAGAAGGGTTATTATATGCCTTCAAATATTGCCAATCGAAGAATTTTCTTTCCATTTTACCTGGTTTTCCAACATTTGCGTTCTGTTTTCGATGGGAAATAAATTTGTTGGGTCGCTTGAAATGAAAGTGGATTGCGGTTCCATTGGGAAGCCCGCTGGTACCTAGAAATAAATTTAACAAAAATTTAGAAACTTATCCAGATATCCTTTTTCTATAAAGGAATATAAGGGGAATATAAGTAGGACAATCTTTCAAGACAAGTAGGTTCCATACGGAGGGTGATTTAACTATAACGATGGCAAATTGAGTAGAAAACTTCCAACATTCAAATTCCACATAAGTACTTATAAATATTCAATGACAGATGACTTTATATACTGTATTAATTCTCAAATCATTTACGGTGAGCATTTTAGTTCTGATCTATTGTGTTTTATTAAGTTACGTAATTTCACGCTGTTTGATGCATGATGGAAGAAGTTACGTAACTTGACAAAACATGAAAAACGTTTAAAGACCATCCAAGGACTATATATGGTAAGTCTGATTGAAAAAACAGTACCTCGATGAGAAAGTATTCGATGGGCATGGGTCGACCAATCTTCGTCACTTCATTTCCGTATTCATCTTTGACCTGCGTAAAAATGAAACTGCTTCAATGTTTTGCTAAATCGAAATTGATTTTTCAAAAAAAAACATAGGAACATCTGAAGTTTGGCTCAACTAATATGAGCATCGCTTCAAATTGAGTATGCTTCGAATATAACTTAAATATATATTCATAAAACTGTTATCAATTTTAATGCTCAGGTCTGAATGAATGTCAAATCTTTGCTGCAAGAAAACAGCTGATTATACATTCGGCACACATCGATTGAGCTTTAAACCAAATACTCACTTTATAGAAAACATCAGGTACAAACTGTTCACTGGAAGACTCTTTGATGTAACCCAGGGCTGAATCGTCGACCGTGGGAACAAGACATTCGTCACGTACTAACGCCATGCATTGGTTCGATACCTAGAGGTTGGAGAACGGAAGTTTTTTAAACTAGTTATTTTAAAAACTAATTATACTACATCAACAAACCAAAAGAAGATTCAGTTCGCCGGTTTACTAGAATTACGAATGTAATTCATAGCGCACCAATGGCTCGTCGCCACCACTGGTCTCTAACTACTGACTGGATCGGGCTTCCCACGTAAAAGGATGTCCAGCTGTTTAGCTAAGATAATTAGTCTGTAATATTTTAGTCTAATCTGGTCGTCAACAGCGAGATTCGGATGTTTTGAAATTCGAATGTTCGATAATCTAGTGTAAAACAGAAATCAACATGGCGGACTGGCCGACCATAAAACTGGAGACACTTTCACGGGAAATCTGTGAGCAGTTATCCTATCGAGTGTGTGAAGGAATATGATATTTGTGATCACCAGCCGATCCTATGTCGGCTTTGTAACAACTACATACCTGCCATCCCTCGTAGTGAATGTGTTGTTCTTCGTCACCTGGTAAAACAAACAAAAAGAATCGTAGCCAAACAATAAATCTAGCCCGTCCTGAGTAAGACTAACATCAAGAGTCATTTTTTATAAAAACCTTTAGGAAAAATCAATTTTGAGACTAGCCTGGAGATCCATGCTATGATTTCTTATTTTATATACTGATGGCGAAATATATAGCATGGTTACAGCTGAGAATTTGAATTTCCCAGATCCTAATGACGGTTGAAAACACAATTCTGTTTTTCTTTCAGTGGTCACACTTTCTTAGAGAAAACGCAAGTTCCGAAATTTGGTTTTTATTTTAGTAAGTGAGAACAGCGCTAAATTCGAATTTCACACTGTAAATCTTTTGAGGCCTCACAGCTCGTACCTGTCCTGACGCACGCCTTGAAATTCTACCATTTTTGAAGCTCGTGAAGAAATCAAAAGTTGAATTTTTTGGTTTGAGTTTATCATTGAAGAATGAGGTTTACCTGACACAACGACAGTGACGAATTTCGAACCAAAGCGGCCCGTTTTGGACTCCTTGGAAGGATTGGGATGTTTGTTTTGATAGTCGGCCGCCATCATGCATTCCTGTGCGCTCAGGAAATGTGTTTTGGCGTGACGTAAGTGTTTGACCAGTCCGGCTTTCTCGGTGTCCGGTATTAGGTCGGTAACTATCCATCCAACCTAGTGGTAAGTGAAGAGAGAGCAAGTTTTCTTTCAGTTGGAAAATGAAAGCAGATCAAACAGGAACCCTTCGCTACCTTAATTCAAAAGGGGCCTAAGTCCAAGTACCCCCCAGTTCAAAAGGGGCCTAAGTCCATTTTTATGAAATTTGAGATCTTTGGTTTTTCTCAATCTCTGGCTCGTTTGCTTTCTTTTGATGTACATAACAAGTAGTTTTTAAAGTTAAAAAGGCTGAAAGTTTCGTACTGAAGCTCTGATAAAAGTGATGTTTAAATCAAAAGAGGCCTAAGCCCATCATCTTTTTACAATAAAAGGGCCTAAGTCCACAAAAATAAGTTTGTTAAGTTTTGAAGAGGCTTAAGTCCAATTGAATTGCAAATGGGCCTAAGTCCATGCTTCCTAAAAAGTTTAATTGGGTTTTTCTTTATTTTACTAAGATTGTCTTTTTTCTTTATCTTGAATCTAGGTGTAAGTGGCTTTATTTTGGAATGTCATATGTGCAGGTTTTGAACTTTAAAAGGCAGAAATTAACCCTCACACATTTTTCAAAATTCATCTTTAATTCAAAAAAGGCCTAAGTCCATTCTGCAAGATTTACTAAGTTGCACCTGTTACGTACAAAAATATCTACTTTCCAAACGAATGCCTTTTCATTAGAAAATCAACTTATAGCTATGGCTTTCAGAAAACATTTACTTCAAAGCTTTACCATTAAAAATGGCTTCAGAATCAAGGAAAAACTTTAATTGCGATTTTCTCAAAATGACCAAAATGGATTTAGGCCCCTTTTGAATTAAAAGGTAGGGCCTTATTCTTTTCAAAACCCTCCATTAAGGTGTCAATTCGACGTTAATTTAACACCTCAATGCAAGAGTATCTTACATTTTTCACAAGCACTCCTACATTGGGTAATTGATACCGCCGTCGAAAAGAATTTTCCTTGTATTTTCGTTACCAGTCTCCTTAGAGGCTGAGCGCACAGCAAAGGGTTAAACGTGTAAATAATACAATTGGACCAAAAAATAATCAAGGACCTTAAATAATTCTCTATTCACCTGTTTGAGACCGAAGTAAGATGCCAGTATATCAACACTCTCTTGTTGTGGGTTGGGGAGGAGTTGAATACGATCTTTATTACTGTCTTGAGGAGGTTCATAAATGGCAGCTACTGTCGCTCGGATGCCCAAAGGAACGTTCTCGTGTTTCTCGTATTTACCATATAATATACCTATCCTCTGAAACAGAATAAAAATTTGATTTGAGAGTTTTTAAAAAGTGAGATCTGAATGGCTATGATGAGAACACTGATCTTGCAAGAACATTTGCAACTTTCAAATCGAATCATCAAAACCAAACAGCGTACGTTTCGTCAGTTGATTGTTTGACAATTTCGAATGTTTTCTTTCTAAGATTACATGATATGTCTACACCTGCACATTAATTCAGAACGCTTTGAAGTTAAATATATAAATTTTAGGACCAGAACAGGGTTTTATCATTCAACTGGAGATGAAAGAAATCTTTTTAACTATCTTAATCAGTAAGGGTGTATTTGAAAGAATGGTGAGTGTTTGAGTCAAGATGTTTTCAATCAAGATTTGCTGATTTTTTTATGGTTATGGCAACAAAGAACTATGAGCATACCTGCCCTCCTGTCTTTCGCCAGTAATTCAAAAATCGATCCATGATGACAGGATTTTCGAACATGATATTGTCCACATGTCTGTATGTCTGTAGATAAAATTAAGAAATGTAGTAATGTAGAACAATGGGCTGTTTCATTAAATATACAGAGGGTGTGGACGAACCTTTTCAAAAAAAAAATTATTGAAAATATGTGGATACGCCCTGGAAAAAGGCAAAATTAGCAAAAATACCCTTGGAAAGATTCTTTTCATACCTTTAAGTGAGGGAGGACGAACTAAAACTTTTCTCGGATTACCCTCTGGAAAGGTTCGTCCACCCCCCTGTATGGATATAAAATGGAATGGTCCCATTCTTGGTTAAAAAAGAAGGTTTAAAAAAGCATGCATGTATATTTTGAACCAATCAAACCTGTCTATTTAGCATGACAGCGCCAGGCTGGCATTTGGTGCAAATTCCTTTAGGCCAGGGTGGATGCTCCGTACAGCCTGGTTTGATTTTGCAATTTACGTCTTCTAACGATATATATTTGCCTCTGATAAAAGAAAGTAAAATAAGTTTAGATTTCATGATCCTAATCATGTGCGCGGCAAAAAATCTCAATGCTTTTAACAGCAGGTTCAAAGTTAAAAGTTTACAGGTCCATTACTATGAGTTTTGTGACTCTGTGACTGGTTTCCATCTAAAGACAGAACATTAAGACACTTTTCGAATACAGATAAATATATAAGTCAATAATATTTGTAGTTGGACGAAGGTAACTTCTTAAAAATGGATAATCTCATATTCTGATGGCGTCCTGGCCACCCGTGATAAATAAAGCTTTAAAAGAGCAGGCTAATACACTATTAAAGAGGTTGAGTAGTCGCCCTTAGATGAATTAATACCAATCGGGTTTAACTATACCATGTTTAGACAAACATTATTGATTGGAAATCGCATGACAAGCAGGCAGTTATGAAAAAAGTCACACGTGAATAAAATGAAGAAATAGAAGATTATTTTACTTTGCGACGCCAGATTTCATTTTCTTCAAGTATGCGTGAAATGAGAGATGCTTTGCAGGTGGTTTCAAACTTTTGAGGTAGTCTTCGTTGTAAGGCTGAAAAGAGAAAGATTGGGTACATCTATCATTTTGAGGGTAAAATAGAATATTGGTTTGATTGAGCGATGTTATTAACCTGTTTAAAGGGGAATTAATATGTGTGATTTTCAATGAAACTTATGATTATATTCTTAAAGAGCTCATTAACACGATTCCAAAAATATGTAATTCATAGTTGTTTACTTTTTCTATACCGAATAATAGACAATTAAAAATTCCCTTATATAACCATGGCAACAAAATTTGTGACGTATGATGCACGTGAGTGGGTTGTTAGATTTTCAAAAAAGAGAGAGAAATGAAATAATCATTGAGAAATATTGGGAAATTAAACCTACAGCCCTACGGCCAGAAGTACATCAGAGTTCTTTTTTCCTTCTTAAGAAAGCAAACTTGTAAAAAATGTTGTTACTTACTTCCAGTGGCGCACAATTTAAACATTGTCCTTGTTTACCGTGCCGGCATCTTGAAAAAAAGGAATGGAAAAATTGTTATGTTGCAGGTCTCTCTCTATAAATGGCTGTTTCTGTTGAACATGCAACGATGGGAGCAGTGGCTTAAAACTAAACAAACGGGAAAAGAGAAGGGCTACAGATAATATATCCTTAGCACTGTGGTGGTCAATAGATTTTCAGGGCTACGTCAACAGTAAGCTTATCAAAGTCTAACTAGCTAATAGCCAAGGCTATGGTGCGCCCGTTCCTATGTATTCCGGGATACTATTATCGGAAATGTGTAACACGGGATTCGAATGTTTCAAATAAAATGTTAAAATGTCAAAACAACTTTTGATTCAAAACTTTGCTTAGGCCGGCATAGTAGAGGTTTTAACAAATAGGATGTATGATTTCCAAAGTTTTGGGTGCTTTTTAGGACATCATTTTAAGACTAAATAGGAATTAATACGAACGAAACCTCTGCTAGTGAATACTGTGATAAAAATAATTACCTTAGGCTAAGTATGTAAGGCTAGGACACAAATGTTTTAGAAATTCACAACCAAGAAATTCCTTTTTCATATTATTTGAAATCTTAGAGGAATGAATAAGAAAAGAAATTGAAGATTTTCATCCTATGAAAACTTTTTATCTTCGAATTAGCAACTTTAATGAAATGAGTTTGTGTTGACAAAATAAAAACTGTTATTTACAAAAGGTTTCCTTTGTCAATAAAATATACAGAGTTAAAATTTTTTCCTATCTATAAATGGTCTTATAAATCAATGTTCCTACAAACTAAAATGGCTAAAAAATGTTTTTTCAAAAGAAAATAAAGTGCTATCAAAAAGGGTTCATATAGTCCCTCAAAGCGAATGCATATATAGTGTTTACCAAATGAGGTTCCTTTTTCTAATAATTCTCGATGAAATACATGGCTGAATTGTCCAAAAAAAGTCCAAAAATATGGTTTAAAATAACAAGTCTTTAATAGTAACAAAAAAAGTCCAAAAATATGCTTTAAAATAACAAGTCTTTAATAGTAACAAAAAAAGTCCAAAAATATGGTTTAAAATAACAAGTCTTTAATAGTAACAAACTTTCCCTCTAAAAGACAATAAAACAATACAATATGCCATTATCAAAAACAAAGTAATGACATGATTTTGTGAGTGAACCTTTAGATGTCCTTGGAGTCATCATGATTTTGTAACTTTTGTATAACTCTCCTTTTGTCGTAGAAAATGTCAACTTGATCCATCTGTAATATACAATCCTCTAACTGATCAACATTTAGATTCTCACCAAAAAAGTTGACAACCACATCATTAAAGGCCGTTAAGGTAGTTTGGTTGTGTGCATAATCAAAGGTTATTTCGCAGATGGTGGCAAGTTTGCACCTTTTTATGGGCATAGAACGTTCGCACGGCCCACATGAAACTTTAGAAATCTTGCTATTGGAAGGTCTTTCTAGTTTCTTCTTGCAGAATATACAGATGAAATACTGCTCAACTTTGGCAGCTAATACAGTTGGGCAGCACATAGATTTGTTTTCATTAATAGGAATGTTCTCCCATGCATAGCTTACACCATCCTCATCACTGTCTTCAGTTAGATCTGAATCCCATGTGGTCGTCAAATTAACTCCTCTAAAGTGCGAGACAGCTACTTTTGTGAACTTGAAAGTTTTCATGGTGACAGCTTTCTCAATAAGTCCACCCCAAATAGATATGTTGATTGCATCTCCAGCTTGATCCACCAATTTCGCATGACGCACAGATTTGTTGTAACCATTTCTCATTATAGAACGTGCTTCACCAATCCACTTGATTTGACCTTTCACGGTAAATGTTCCATCTGGCTCTTCGTTTAATATGTCGCTTACAGAAATAGAAGTGAATACGGAATGGTCAAATGGCAAATTTTCATGAAGCAGAGTAGCACTACTGCCCAGAAGTTCATTAAAAAAGATTTTTCCATTCTTTGTTGGTGAAAGTGCCTGGAGGTAAACGGGTAGCTTTTTCGTCACAAGGTTGTTAAAATATCCAAGATCATACTTTTTGGACTTCATGATCCTGATTTTTGAGGTGACAGTTGAGGATCTTTGGAAATCAATGTCGAAATAAATATTCTTCTTATCACTTTTGCTTGTGCATTCATCACCGATCTCCACCACGTATCCAAGAAGATCTGAAAATAGAAAAATAGTATATTTTACTTATAAAAAGAAGTGAAGTTATTTTGGTGCCATGGGAAAATTCATGTGAATGATGGCTAAGTGAAAATGTACAATCAAGTGTAGTTAATAATTTTTCTTCAGAATTCACAAAGAACAAAAATCAAATTGATTGAATGAACATCATTGAGCACAAAGCATTAAACTTTAAATATAAGAAATTAGTACCTTGTTTTTCACGATCCGATTCCGAAGAAGTTGGAGTGGCTGCCAAATCCTTTGAAGGGGTAGCAGGTGGAGTTTTTGAAGGAGTGACATTCAGTAACAATGACCTTTTAGTGGCTTTAGTAGGAGTGTCAAATTCAAGAGCGGTGTTCAGAAACGATGACTTTGCGGTGGCTTTTGTTGGAGTATTTTCCAAACTACCTAATGGATTTGTAGATTCATTGGTACAGGTAGATTCCAAATCAGCAAGAGAAGTCGATTCCATATCACTAGTCTTTGGACTAACCATATCGTATCTGACAATTAAACAAAGGTTATACATAAATTTACAATATATACAATAAATCATTTACAAAATTAGCTGGTTGTCAAGTTTTGATAGTGTTCTTTTGTTATTATTTGTAATTGCTCAAGCCTATCTTGTTCTGCTTGCCTCATTTCATAAAGTTTAGATTGCTTTACCGCTTTTAATCTTTCAAATGAAAAGGGTTTTACCAAAACGTTTTCCAATTTTTTTAAACGAGATAATGCAACATATGCAAGCCCACAAACTTTTTCTGTGTTACCTATATCAACAATAGCTTTATTTAAAGTTAGTCCTTGAGATTTATGAATTGAAATAGCCCAACTCAATTTCAAAGGTATCTGAATTCTTTCCAAGGAGGTTGACCTTTCAATTATTTCTGAAGTAACAGGTACAACTGGAACACAATCTGGAAATCTAAGATCAAAAGTAGGCCCTGAATAATTTTCAAACTCAACTATTACAGCTATTGGCAGAATTGGTGGTAATTCGGATTCTTTATAAATGATGTGCTTAACATAGCCCATTGAGCCATTACAAAGTCCAGCTTCAGTCCACAAGTTTCTAGTTAACATTACCCTAGCACCCTCACAAATATTCAATACAGGTTCTAGTCCTAAGTCCACACTTGATATTGATTTTGCTTTGGAACAATTGTGTTTTGCATTTATTGTAAGTAAAGGGGAACCCATCTCTTTTAATTTCTTGTAATTAATTTCTGCTACCACATCATTAGTATAAGCAAGATTCGGAGAAAAGCCACTGACAAAATCATCTGGAAAATTGTTTAAATTTCGAGTTCTGAGCAACTCCCAATCCTCTTTAGTATTATCTCCATTCCTCAAACGTGAAAGCAGACTGTTATACTGGATGTCAGAAGATGCTCTTACATTATGTTTCAGCATAACAACTAAATCAAATGACATATAAGCAAAATAGCCTTGTAAGCTTAAATCATCTTTTGGGAATGGAAAATACAATGCTTTGTCAGTAACAGGGGGCAATTGTGCAACATCCCCAGTTAAAATTACAGACAACCCACCAAACAATTCATTTTGTAAACCTGTCGCCTGCCGACACCTGCTATCAATACAACCCATCATTTTTTGACCAATTACCGAATATTCATCAATTATGACACACTTGATGTCTGTGATTTTATGCTGAAGTTTGGCTAAACTATTTCCTTTCAATATTCCTGTATTTTTTCCATGTATTGGTAGTTGAAAAAAACTGTGAAGAGTTTGACCTTGAACATTAAAAGCAGCAATACCAAAATAGGAAAGTACAACACATGACCTACCAAGTAAATTTCTCAAACCACCAATCAAATAACTTTTCCCTGAACCCCCTTGACCAGTCAATATCATCTTTAATTGTTTAGGGGAAGGACTATTGAAATTGTTTTCAACAATACGAAAAGCCAGCATTTGTTCATCATTTAAACTGTTTCTTTCAAATATGAACGTTGATTGTCTATCTGGAATTTCAAATTCACTTTTCATTCTTTCAAGCCAAAAAGGCATTGCCAAAATTTGTTCACTAGAATAGAGAGAGAGAAATGTTCTAAGATATTCCTCAGTTACACCACAGGAAAAAGTTTCATTTTGATTTTTCTGACTACGTAGTTCAGCAAAGTACATCCATTCTTCTTTTTCAAATCCTTGCCCTGAAGTTTCAACAAAATCATCTAAATCAGAGACATACTGTTCAGCATTAGCTATCTCACTTTCCCAGCCTGGGAAAGAATCTCTAGCCTCTGTACTTTGAAGAAATTCTAGCCACTGTTGAACAAAATTTTCATCGCTTTCTTCTAAACGATTCCACGCATTTGAAGGGAAATCAAACCATATTTTGTACTTTAGCAGCTGATACTTACAGTACGAACCATAATTTTTTCCTTGTGGGTTTGCGCTAAAAGTTGGAAATGTTTTAACAACGACAACCTTTTTTCTTTTAGAAATCTTCTCCTTAACTACCACATAACTTGCACAAAAATTTAAAAAGTTCAAACGAGCACATTCTGGTTTAAGATTCATTCGGTTTGCATAGCAATCTAAGTAGGACATTTCAGTTGTAATTTCATTTTCTTGCACTTTAAATTTTCTAGATCCATCTAAAGAAACAGTAAACACTTGAAACGAGGAACTGCACAATTTTAGTGAAAGTATATTGTGCATCACTTCTTGAACACCCATGTCCCGACATCCAACACTTTTCATCATCAGCCTTTTAATAATGGACTGTATATTGCAGTCATCATTGACTTTGGATACAATAGAAGTAAAGCTATCTTTGGAAATAGCTGACATTTTTTCAGCTTTGGAGGCATATTTTGCTAGATATTCCACACAGGCATGATAATCTATGATCAATTGAATATCACAATTAGCACGCCATGTTTGGATCATAAATTGTTGGTGCTTGTTTATACGGCTATCATTCCTTTTACTTTTGACAATGGCTCTATAATCATCTGACTTTTCAAGTTTTTGATATTCAATACTTGTATTTCCTGCTAGCTCAAATGGAAATTTGAATCTACAAAATTGATTGCCAAATTTATCATGTCTCAAACAATATCCAGAATTACATTTTGTGTGACGCTGAATTGAATTAACAAGATCTACATAATCATCATCAACATTCTTCATTGCATCTTCAAACTTAACTTTACAAGGATGAATTGATGGCTTAACCCATTCATTTGGATCAGTAGGATTCATTGTTGTGAGAAGAAAGTCATGATATTGACAGATGGCCTTTTCAGCAGCTAGACCATTAACTACATTAGCCCTGAGAGTATCTATATCAAGTCCCTTACAATTTTCATTTAAAAGAATTTGAGATTTGTAACCCTTAACTGCTTCTTTAGACAATTCACACAGACCAGGATCATCACTTAATTTTGCAACACCATGACAGTGTATAGCCCCTCGATTAATAGCAAATTCATATCGAAACCAATGCCATTTTGCCTTCAAATTTTCATATAGCCAATTTTTAACAAATGATTCAACCCGCTCAGTAAAATACCAGTCAACTAAGTGATGATTCATTATAACATTCTCTCTTATCTCATTACTGGAAAGCTCTAATACATCAGTTTGAGACAAAAGATAGTGTAGGTCAGGCCAGTGGAATTCAGCACAAGAAAGCGTCCAAAAAATAGTGGGCGCTCCAACCTGAGTGATTGTAGCTTTCAAATTATTTTTTTGCTGTTGCCAGAAACTGTTAGAACCCCCAATATTTTTAGCACAGTAAATAATTTTATTCATCAAAAGATTATAATTGTTTTCTGATGCCATTTCCCTTAGATCATCCATTGTTAAGTTTGCATCTCCTGGGTTTTGCTTTATATAGTAAGAACCTTGCGAAAGAATTCTTCTTCGGTACAAAATATTGTAAGCCCAGTAAGCAAAACGAGGATGTGAAGCAAAGCGATAATGCCATTTACCATTCTTTTCCTCGGCAAATTTTATAAGATGCTTTAATTTTTGAGAGAGAGATTCCAATTCATTATCAGCCACATTCCTAATTGTGTCATTTAAAAACAGGTCACCTTCCCCAGTTGGAAAGAGAGTAGGAAAGGCTAATGTTCCAAAATTAGGTGTATTAAACTCATTAATTGGCTCGTTCTGATTTATCTCCAATGTTATTTCATCAAGAGTATTGTTCAAACGTTCCTTCTCGGTGGGCATAGCTATGTTGCTAGGAAAGAAGCTGGTACTTTCAATATTCTCTTTTTCTGGAATTTCCATTTCAGGACCTTCATCAATTCTTTCAGATGGGTATTCTACTTTTAAACTTTCAATGTCTAAATACCCATCTGCAGGCAAATTACTAATTCTGTCATAATCAATTTGAATAGTACTGTAATGGGGATTATTTTCAATAAGCCAAATTAAAGCTTCAAGAACTTTTACTCGCCTCACATGAAATTGCCTGCTATTAGGATGGTCATTCAGTTTTATGATAGGTAAATCTTTTGTTAAGTTTGGAAGGGTTGAAGCAATGTATTGAACGTTATGTGGTAAGGTTATAACATGACCTTTATATCCAAAATACCCACCGCCTGGCTTTGTGTAAACTGACATTATTGGAAGTGCACGCGAGATCAACATTTCCTCACACTGCGTTAAACTTTGTAATTCTGGAGGCACAACACTAGGAATCATCCTGTTTTCTCGGCTAAATTTTTTTGGTGAACCCTTATCCCTTGTGCATCTTGTACATTTATAGTTTTCATCATTTAGTTTTTTGCTACTGTTCTTCAAAGGCCAAGCTTCAAAACAAACTTTGCATTGTTTAATTGTCATTTTAAGAGAATCATGAAACTTTTGAGCATGAATTAAGTTTTCAGGTGGATTTTGTGGATGTTTTGTAGCAGATGAAGATCCAGAACCTGTTTGAAATTTTTCATTATTCGAAGACACAAAATCTGTTTGAATGTTTTCACTTTTTTGTTGCTGCTGAAAATTTTCATTGTATGCTACATCATTTTTAGTGCTGTTGTGAAAATTTTGTTCATGGCCATTTTCATTACTATTTAGAAATTCATGAGAACAATAGTTATGGTCATTTCTTAACGGCGCGTTGAAACATTCAGTATAGTTATGGTCATTTCTTAACGATGCATTGAAACATTCAGTATTGACAAAACATGATGTTGATTTAATGTAAACAAAAAAAAACCAGCCCTCAGGAAAAAGATTATAAAGATCATATAATGATGTGAATGAAAAGATTTCATCATTTAAGTCGTCAATGAGTTCCCATTTATTATTTCCAGAAACAGCAGATGAAAAGTGTGCATTGCGACTCTTCACCATAGCGCGTAATTTGTAAATGTTATCACCAAATAATAAATCTTCCTTTAACCTTTCAATGGACATTTCATTAGCACTGAATTCAATAAAAAGGCAAGAGGGTGAAGTGATTTGTGTGTCTGAAACAATGCATTGGCCTTCATTGCAAAATTCACATTGAAAGGAATGAATTTCATTTTGATGAATCAAAATAGTTTCCCAATCAGGTAACTGATTAAGCATTCTAGAAGAAATAAAATGTACAAATACCTCACATGTTTTAAAACCAGGTCTTAAGCAGTTAGAATTGGAACATTCACCTCGATATGTGAAAGTACATATAAAAATATCTTTCATATTTGTTGGAAATGAATCAAAAACTACCAATCTAAAAATTTCAGAGAACACAGCATCACAATTCATTCGAGCTAATGACACACACTTCCTCCTCAAGTAAGTCCAAATATGTTCACGGACACGAATAAGATTTCTCGTGGCTGTGTCAAAAGATATACTACCAATTTCAAAATCATGTTTAATTGCTTTATAATGATTATTAACCCATGACATTCGCTCAAAAAATTCATTACAGTTTGTGTTATGAACACCTCGTAAATTACCAATACAAGCAATCCAAACTTCCAGAAAAGAGTCAACAGCACAGGAATATGCATCAGTAAAATGCCTTATAGAATTCAAGAAGTGAAATTTCACTGATGAGGTAACAGAGCAGTTCATAACTTGCCTTTCATTACTTTAAACCGATTTTTTTGGCCTCATTGTATTTAGACTTCAAAAAAGTGAAAAATTTAAATTTTTGTTCAAACTTTTGCAAATTTATGAGGCAACCTCAGACCCTTAATGAGAAAGCAGAAGTTAGATGTAAAAGTAGGCTTTTATAAACGACTTTGTCAAGTGTTGCAAAAAGTTTTTAGTAAAGCAAGCTCAAACCCTATGAAATGAGAAGTCAGGAAATTTTCAAGGCAAGCTGAAACCCTTAATGAGAATTATTTTTCATGAAATGAAGCCTTGAAAAAACAGTGCAATCATCATTTACATTATTTCAAGTCATTAAATATTTCTTACCACTTAGATTGACAAGATTCTTCTAGAAACCAACAATCTACTTTCCCATCTACTTTCCAAAAAGGAAGGATCTTGTGGTCAAATTGTGGAAATGGAGTTCGACTTGCCTCAATTAACCAGTGAACTTACCTCAGTTAACCAGATAACATCATCGAGACTCCCGCTTGTCTCAGTTAACATTTATCCGTAGCAAAAGAATTTGAAATTAAAAGCATGAACAATCGAGTTTTCATATGAATAATCGAGTCTGTAATTCCGTAAAAAAAAATCGTGAGATCTTGCCTAGCTACTTCTCATTAAGGCGCCCTTGACGGGCGCAATAATAAGCCTCGTTTTTTGGTGAGATGTTGATAGCGTTCTTGATTTTAGATCAAAGGCGGTGCTATATAAAGGAAGGTAGGACTAAAGGACGTACAGAAGAGGATGCCGATCTCGTTTGATGAGACCTGATTGATGCGATAGTAAGACATCGATTTCGTCTTCTACAACATCCAGTTTTGAAGTGTTGTCTTCTTTCTCTGTTTGCACTGTTGTCGAGTCAGTGCTTTGACTGGATGAGGGTCGATCGTCCATAGAGGTAGGACTGCTGGATACAAAATGGCCGGTTTCTTTCATGTAAATAACATCACCATGACTATTAACAAACAAGAGAAGAACAAAATGGAACGTGATCTATTTGTGCATATTGAACAAACAATTTTCTTTTATGGTTATTTGCATTTTCTTCCTTTGTCTGTAACCATATTTACAAAACTTATTTAATAACAAATGTAATAGATAGAGGGTTGATTGTTGTTAATATCTACTTCGAACCTTTTCCACCCACAGTGCCTTAATTGGGAGGAATGATTTTTAGCAAAACAGGTATTGCACAGAATCAACAAACCATGTAGTAGTTACTCCCTTGGGAGAGCTAGAGAATTCACTTACTTCAGTTGAAGGCCTTTCAATGTTTTCCTGGAGCTTTTACTCAATTCGTCGTTCAAGCCTCTGTCTTTGTAAATGGACCAGCCATTCGTTTGGAGTTTTAGAAAAGATTGGACCTGAAAGATTGGTGAGATGTTTTCAAATTGAGTTATATGATGTACTAAGGTACTAGCTACAATGAGTTGGTCAAATATTGCTGAGCCTCTCCACATTTGCCTATTAAACTCATCCAAGTCAGAATTAGTACGTGATTTCAGACAATCTTTCAGAACCACTTGACATTCCATTGGACGAGGTTTGCTCGGTCTTTTTTTGTTGGTTAAGAGTAAAAGAATGTAAGAAAAAGAAAAAATGTATGAGTGGAATGGAAGAGTAGAAATGTCCTTGACAACTACAGAATAGGGCAAAAGATTGAATGTGCTCCCTGATCTATTACTAGCTGATGCTTTGCTTACCCAAGTGGCAGAAGTAGCACCAGAAACTTTTGAGCCAGGGGGCTTGGACTGCTTAGCGCTTGAGCACACTGAAGTCCCCTGTTTCTGTCTTTCACTGCTATTAATATCGGAAAGTTTAAATAAAGTCGACAGGGAGAGGGGACAAGAGTAGCAAATTGAACAAATATCCATTTCAAAATAATATAAATTTTACCTTTTCATATAGTGTATTAACAGTATCAGCTCCACCAACTTGAATTCGCTTCATCCCTTCAGGTGTTTGAATCCGTAAAATCATCTAAATGACATATATAAAAGCGTAACATAAATTTCTGTAGGCTAATTACTTCTATGACTTTCTTTCTGAAGATAAATGTTATCATCAAGGCTCTCTCTAAAAAAACAGCAAATTTGTGACCCTTTTGGCACACAAGTATTTTCAAGGACCCCTTCTCACACCTTACAGTGTACGTTACTTTTCAAATGGTAGTAATTTTCGATAATTTTCAAATGGAATCACAAACTTTTAATAGAGGGATGATATTTTGAGATTTATATTTTCCCAAAAGCACACGTTATTAAGTAAAAATGTGATCAAAAATAAAAAATCGTCAATATCTAGGTACAGAAATCACCTATACTCACAATACATCTCTAATCTTAATTTTTTGAGAGCTTTCCAAAAATATACAACAGATCTCTTTTTTCTCAAGATAAAATTTTCATTAAATTTTGACCCTATGATTTTTGCCTGAGACTGTCATATTTGTCCGAAAAACGTACCAAAGTGTCCGGAAGAAAATTGGCACCCACCCATGTTATTTTGATTCCCCTACCCCTTTGCTTTCCGAAAATACGTATATCAAGTGGTTTGACTAAAAAAGTCAAAGGACCTAAAAAAATCTAACAAATTTCCACCTACTACGTACATTGGGCCCACGAACTATGCTCAACTCCATGCTGTCAGGCTATAAACTGACTCAGACTGTACGATGTTGAGTTGATTACAAAAGGATTTAAAAGAAATGAAACAAAGGAAATTACCTAGACATTTTTTGTTAGGCAAACCTGAAAAACATTTTCGTTTGCGATCCACCAGGTGACAAAGGAAAAACTCTCTTGGCCTGTCGCAAAATTTATTTTCTGAATTTCAATAGCAAAACTCATTTACACAATTTTTTGAAGTACTCATAGAAGTTTAAAAAATGGTCTTTTTTGAATTAAAAAAGCAGTAATTTGATACCAGTACTAGTTTAACTTATGTAAGGAAACCGTAATCAGCAATGTCTTTCAAACAAAGGTTCATCTTTTTCAATAACATAAACTTTAAAGGTACAGGTTTTGGAAGACTTCTTTCAAAAGGGTCCTCTCCTCAATTCCTTTCTGCCCTTTGCTAGAGAATGTGTGAAAAAAAAAAATTTCACCCAGCCAGTGGACCAGAAACAAAAAT
The DNA here is from genome assembly GCF_902728285.1 of Clytia hemisphaerica. Lineage (NCBI taxonomy): Eukaryota > Metazoa > Cnidaria > Hydrozoa > Leptothecata > Clytiidae > Clytia > Clytia hemisphaerica. The sequence goes on along the minus strand of NW_027104499.1, from coordinate 261,594 downwards.
ATTTTTTGGGTTTGCCTAATAGAACAAAAACCAAAATTAACTGTACAAAACTTATTTAAAACAAAATATTATTTCATGACATTTCATGACATACAGTCTTTCCATTTATCAGTCCCTTGTACCTTTAGTCCCATTTTTGGGACATATACATATTGGTCATTACATTGTTGGTAATATTTCCTAGTGTATATATTTCAGGGTAGTATCTTTTGAATTTTTTGATTTTTCCCTTTCCTTTTCAGCGCATTTATTTGGTCCATTTAGAAGCTTTTTTGTTTATTTCCAGGCTAGATCCCTTAAATTTAGGAGATATTCTATGCTTGGGATTTTTTCTATCCTTTTTTGTGTAGGGATTGTAAACATTAAAAAAGCTATATATACCTGGCTATACCCTTGTTTTCTTATGGTTGGTCAAAGAGAGGAGAAAACCAAATTCATATTTTGTTAATATTTGAAAATTTGTATTTAGCAGGGGGCCAAGCCTGGGGTTCCGTGACATCTTTTTGATACCATCTGATAGAGCATGAAATTCTGAGCAAAAGAATGTATTACAACAACTCTCTGACTAAAACACACAAAGAAATACAGTTGCTTTAAGACCAACTAACTGTCAGCTCTACTGCGATTTGACGTCAAATCTTGTCTTGATCGTACTGACGTCAGATGTTTTTGAACTTCAAGCGACAGTATTTCTTTGTGTGTTTCAGTCAGAGAGCTGTTGTAATACATTTTTTTGCTCAGAATTTCATGCTCTTTCAGATAAAACCAATCATTTTCGTTTATTTTGATTTTTGAAAATCCGCTATTTTCCTACCACTTATTTTCTCTTGCAGTTGTTGTGCATGTCAAACCATGCGATTTTGATTCATGTAAGAAAATGGACAAAAAATTTAATTTCACTCAGTGTCTTGTGCGTCCCTTCATGTCAGTGTCTTTTGTGTCTTTCATTTCAGTCTTTAGTTTTGGTCTCACGCCATTTCTTTATTCAATGTCTCTTGACAATTAATTTTACGCGGTCAATTTAAGTTCTTTTGTATCATTTTTGTCATATAATTAGTTTATTCACACTTAGGCAATTCTAGTATTTTCAATTTTTGTTCAAGTACGCGTATTTTTCTCTCGATTTTCATGAATCATCAATCAAGCTATGAGAAGCGTTGTGTGTGGTTGCATCAATATGGAGTTTCAGACTTAGTCAGTTTTTGGTCTAAACTTTAATCAAATCAAATTCTATCAACTTCTCAACTTTTGTGCACAGTCTTTCACAGTTTCAACATACTGGCTACCTGGTATGTTGTTTTCTGCCTTTTGCCTCTCTGTGTTTTTCTGCTCATCAGCCCATTTGGCCCAGGTGTCTGGACTTAGATTATTTTTAATAAATTTCAGTTAGATTTCATTTTGCTATATTTTCATGATATTTCTTGTGCGATTTTCACGATACACGTTGTTTTTTATCGATTTTCTCAAAATTTAAGTCAATTTCTGTTCAATTTTCTTGTATATTTTTCGTTTAATATTTTTTCGTTTAATATTTTGTCACTTAGTTTTGTCATTACTTTTAATTTTCAGTTTGAACAATCGTATTATTCACTTCAATCGAAGTTCCAAACTTTGTCAGTTTATTTCCGTGCACAACAGCAGTTTTGCCTAAGACGTCACTATTTTGGTCACAAAAAGTTTTCCTGGGCCTAATCCCCGTCCTCCCTCTCAAAAATATAGACTAAAAATGGTTAGGTCGTAAAAAAAGATGTTGCAAAACCCCAGGCTTGGCCCCCTACTAATTGCATAGTTGTCTACACAAAACATTCTGCTTTTGTGTTGTATAAAATTTTCAATATGTTCTTTTTGTAGAATTGTTTGTAGCTGGGTTTATTTAATTGGCTGGGTAGCTCAGGTGGGTAGCGCATTTGCCTTACAATCTCAGGATTGTGGGATTGTTCCCCAGTCACCACCTACTCAGCAAATGAGTTAATAATGAATTTAATGATACTTTAAGGCACCGGACAAAACACTGGGCAGTCTGGTGTCTCAGCAGGGTTGCCTTTAATTCAAACCTGTAAAAAAGTGAAACTTTATAGATCTTTAGATCGAGTGAGTCTAGCAAGAAAATAAGCTACTGTCAACTACTCTAACTTGGGACTATTATCTGACAAAACATGGGATGGCAATTCAGCCACCATTTTACCGAACCTCCAAAGTCATTTGATTTCAGATAATGAACAGCGTATTGAAAATTTCTCTCTTGTATTTTCTATGCGTTAAATTTTATTGAGCGATTCAAGTTTGCTTACATCAACTAAGAAACCAGGTTCTTGCTGACATATATTCATCTCATCGCACAGCCTGTTAGATAAAAGCCCCTTGAACAAGACATTAAAAGATGACGCTAATGGTTAATTAATTTTGTCGGATGCAGCTTTTTTAGACATATCTTTTTTTGTGATATATGAATAACAGAAGAAGTCAGTTAGTCACACTAGGAAATCAAGCTTTCAGAAAAAACAACATCAGTCACCTACAGGATGTATTTGCAACAACAAGGACAGTTAGTCACACTAGGAAATTTGAAGCTAAAAAATTTACATAATTTCGTCACATCCAATCAAAGAAAGAAAAAAAGGAAGTCATTGTGCTGTTGTTTTCATAATTATCAATTTTCATTCATTGAACAAAGAAAAAAAGAAGTCATTGTATTGCTATGACGCATAATCAAAAAAGAAAAAAGAAAAGACGGGGGTAAGTTGGGACAGAAATATTTTAGACAATACGCATCCCCTATATCAAATCATATCAGAGGGGATGCGTGCAGCCTATTCCCGAGATATCACTTCGATTTTTAAGGCCTTGTTTATACGCTAAAGTAAAAACAATTCCGCACATGTAAATGGGTCAGTGTTTGAGGTCTGGCAAAATTTCCGGCAAATAGCCTATTCTGCAGTGCGCAGATCTAGGTTGGTTCCGTCTCCCGTCGCTGTAAATCTTTTTCTTGGGAATTTGTTCTTCAAATTAGTTCTCAAGGTTCTCATCTATGGCTCAAATTTTAGGTAATTTCTCATAGTTTTTGTTAATTTCATTAAAAAGCACCAGGTTATTTTTTCATGATTCTCTTTCTAGAAGTTTTGCGGCACATTTTTTTTGCTTGAAAGTCAGAACGGGTTTACCGTCGACCGCCCGCATGCCCCCGAGCTGCCACTCAAAAAAGTTCATTATTTTAATAAAAGTTCATTATTTTTTTTTTCCAGAAATATTTCCAGTTCCAGTATCTGCAATCTCCTTTCACATTCACAACCTTCTTTAAAGTCACTTTTGGTTTTCGATCGACGATGATCCACAACATAACTGAGTAAAGGTCTGTCTCCACAAGGGAGCGGGCGCATTCCCGCATGGACAGAACAAAGTAGCCCGACTTTTACTTAATCCGGCGGACAAATTGTTACGCCATTACATAATTTTTTTCCAAAGACCAATCAAAACGCCGATCGTCGACTTTTTTGCGCCCTCTCGGCCCGCTGATTGATTTTGAAGTCCTTCCATTGCAGCTGTTCCACAATAACTCACATTGGCATTCTGATTGGTTGGAGAAAACGAAAGTGGTTTTCCTATGTGAATCGTGCGTTTTTATTGTAAACTCGGTTCTAGTTTCTGACATGCTTCTAATTCTAAATTCAAGATGGTGGCGCATGAGGGAACATGACTTTGTGAAAGTTTAAACACGAAGGAAATATGATTAGATTTAAAGGTTAAAACTTTTTATTTTTCTCTTAGTTTGATAATCAAAAGACTCTACAATGTTTTGGGAGTCTAAATATCCAAAGGTTTTTTGTTTTCAATGGGTAAAAGTGGCAAAAAGGCAACTTTCTTTACACTGAAGGTTCGGGCCGATGTGTATTGAAAAATAATGAATAATGAACTTTTGCCGCATCAAATATTCTTTCCAATGCGACGGTAAACCCGTTCAAAGACTCGATAACCGTTCAAGTACTTTGATTGTTATTGATTACTTTCGATAACTTCGATAACTAATTGATTACTTCGATAACTATTGATTTCTTTGATAACCAGTTGATTACATAGATACCTTGGAAAAACCAAAAACATTGACTTAAAACCAAACCACAAAAAGAAGCCGTAAGAACCACCTTCAATACTTCCCCGCCATCTTGAGTGTGTTCGCCCAGGGTTTTCTCAAATAACACATATCGCGCATTCTGATTGGTCGGAGAAAGCGAAAGTGGTTTTCACACGTAAATCCCGTGTTTTTATTGGACGAAATAAACTCAGTCTCATATTTCATTGGGCGCTTTGCTACAGGAAACATATCCGACATAATCGACGGTATTCAACATGATCGAAAGTGATTGAAAGTAATCGAACAGTAATCGAAACGATCGAACAAATTGAAAATGGTCAAATAAAATGCAATGGTTTGGAGTTGAGTGAGTATTCGATCACCGATAGAATCGATCAGTGGTCACTGATCACCTTTGATTATTACTGATCACCTTCGATTATTATCGATCATTATTGATTACTTCGACCAGACGATACTAATCGATAAATTCGATTATCGAAGTAATCGATAATGATCGAAGCAATTGAACGACGATTTATCGATTAACAATCGAATTTGAGTACCAAAATTTCAAATTTTTTTTGAGTCTTCGATCACTTTCTTAACAAACCTTCAACGATTACTTTCGATAACTTTGACAACTTCGATAACCAATTGATTGCTTAGATAACCAATTACTATGATATATCTTTAAGAAAAACCAAAAAAACTGACCTAAAACCAAAGCACAAAAAGAAGACCCGCCATAAAGATTGACCTCCTTATTTCCCACCCATTTCGCCCACCATTTTGTAAAAATGCCATAATTTGGAGTTGAGTGAGTATTTGATCACCGATAAAATCGATAAGTGGTCACTGATCACCTTCGATTGTTATCAATCATTATTGATTACTTCAATCACAATCGAACGTTTGATTAGTACCGTCTGGCTTCGATCACAACAATCGAACATTCGATTAGATAGTATCGTCTGGGATTTAGGGGTCACTCACAAATTTATTTTAGGTTAAAAGAACGTCAATTGACGTTTTAAAAGCTGACCCACCCACCCACACCCAAAAACGTCAAACACACACCTTGATATCCCCGAAAATCGATAAAAACTGCCTTCATCGCTCTGTTCCGTCAGCCATCTTGATTTTCACTACGGCTCGCATAGTTTATATTAAAAAAAGAAAAAAGAAACGGAGATAATTTCTAAACTTGTTCACAAAATTCCCGTTATTAATTATCTCCGTAGTATGTGTAGCGACAGTAAGAACAGCCATCTGCAAAAATTGAAGGGCCGTTTGGGCCGTCAAACAAAAGAACAAAAGGGCTCTGTCGACGCACACACGAAAGTCCAGTGTAAAATGAGAACTTTTTTACAACCAGACCATCTCTACACCGCCGGACTTAAGGAAGTCAGATGTCCGGTGTCGGAGAAGGATGCTTTTTTCCACCAGAGTAATCAAAACACCGGACATGACCAGTCCGTTGCGTAATCATAAATGTCCGGCGTCCAAAATTCCCTGTATGCAACACCGGACTGACCATAGTGTGCAAGGGGGTTCCAGGTCCCACCTGAAAATTCAGGTCCCACCTTATCCTAAAATTCCCACCTTCAGTCCAGACTCCCAGATCCCAGCTAAAAAGAAAAAAAATATACTAAGGCGGTGGTTACACGTAGCCGGGGTGAAATTCACCCCGGTGTGAAATGAAAACATATTTCACCCCGGGGTGAAATTCACTCCGGTCTATAAAGAAAACACTGTTTCTGTATACACGTATTTCGGCGGGGTGAAGTCGTTTTTAAGCGGGTTGAACTCACCCCGGGGTTGATTTCACCCCGGTCCTGAGGACCGGAGTGAAAATTTTTTTAAGGATTTTTTTTGCAAATTTTTGCACATTTTTACATGTATACACAATTTCTTTTTCACCCCGGGTTGAATCTAAAAGTTATGCATGATTAAAGTCTGTTCACAATAAGTGTGCACTCTTTTTTCTTTTACCTATATAGTTTTTGAAGGAATTCTTCAATCTTTACAAATTTGGTATCATTGGAAAGATATTAGTGATTGGAAAATTTTGAATTAAAAAATCTTTAAAACCATTCTAAAAATGAAGATGAAAATGAAGAAGAAAAAAATGACCTAAAGAAATTAACTCCCACCTTAACTTGTTTCTCCCACCTAAAACCTGGAAAACCCCAAATCCCACCTGAAAATTTTCGACCCAAATCAACAAAACCCCCCCCCCACTATTCTGGGGGGGGTGCACACTATGTGACTGACACCGGACTTATTGCGTCCGGTGTAGTGAAAGGATACTTTTTGCCACCGGACAAATACACCGGACAGTCCGGTGCATCAGCAGGGTCCTCCTCAAACAAAGAAAAGACATAAACATCGGGCTGTTTATTTTGGTTTTCAAAACAAACGAAGCGATCAAACAGAAACATGGCGAGAAGTTTGGCATGGAATGAAAAATCAATCGATGTTTCTGAAAAACATCAACAACCTTTAACCCACCCACCCATATAATATACGTCAATTGACGTTCTTCTTCTAACCTAAAATCGATTTGTGAGTGACCCCTTAATAACAGTAAGTAAAAATACATCAGTGTAGCTGGAACCTCGATATTCCAGGATTAGAAAAAGCTATACCTGTTATCTTTTTTCTTTAAAGAATCAACAAGCCATCAACATCAATAAATTACACACATTTACTCAGAGAAACTTTTAAAATTATCTGTCATTATGACTTTCTTGAAGCCGTTCTGAAATGAACCAATCGGGTTATGAATCGGAATTCCTATGGGAGTTCTTTTCCGAAATTTGTAAAATAGCTAAGTCGGCAAAAAAACTTTTCCCGGGGGTTTGAGGGAAAAACAGAACTGCTGTCATTTGTTTTTTATTTAACCAGATATTTAAATTTGGGCTCAAAAATATTAAAATAAATAAGTTAATAGTATTCAATATACTATTTGTATCTATCAGAAAATAAAACACTTACAGAACGACATCGTTTATCATTTAGAATACCCCCGTATTTGGACCATTCTATGGTGGGCGCAAAATAGGGCGGAAACTAAGTAGCACCCTCAGTGCAATTTGCCGCCTCATCTTTGTTCGCCCGCGCGAGAATGCGAGCTAATAATTTTTTTCTCGCGCGCTCAAGGGGAAAAGGAAAGTGATCGATATTCTTTGAAGAAAAAACGTCAGAAACAAACCCAAAGACCAAAAGATGTACTTTGTTGTTGACAATCGATCCTGTGAAGATGAAAAAATTTCTGCTTTGCATTTTTTTCGGAACGCTGAAAAACTCTAATTTCGATCATCCTTTAAGATAAAGAGGTTGCGAGATTTGGGTTAGCGAGGCAAAAATCGCTAAAAAGCTGGTAAAATCGTAATCCTCAAAAATCGATGTTCCAGCCTCACTGTACATCCAGATATCAACAATCCCATGTTTCGACCAACTTTCTCCCGAGTTAGAGCAGTTGACGGTACATATTAAACTTGTTTTTGAGTCTACTGAAATAGACTCACAGCCCTGATGATTACAAATATAATGGTGTTTGTGAAGGGTTCCCTTCTCTTCTCACTTCTGGGCCTGGGCTAATGAAATGAAAAGCAAAAAAAGGGAACCAAACTTACATTTCTTTTTGTAGCCATCTTTCAGTTTGGAATGATGCACCAACTCTTTTTGAATAAAAAATAATGTGGTCATTCACGTCTGGCTGACACAACAAAAACTCAGGAAAAAAACGGTAGGTGATAACTACTATCCGTATATCTAACACTCCTTCTACTCTTTTTCCTTTCCTATCTTTCTTCTGTATCTTTGCTTCTACTGACTGTTTGAGACTTAGTTTCTCATTTCTGACTAAGTTATGATACCTGTCAATCATTTTTCGACCAATCAAATCATCGCACCGGGTCGGATTCGAACCACCACTAAAGATAGACCTTCGGATTCGGAAGCCAACACGTTATCCGTTGAGCCACACTCGCACAGCAGATAACGAAATTTGGAAATACTTATAGAATGACAAAAAAGACGGGGGTAATGTTATTATAATATGGGTAAAAGTACCCCTTTTTTAACCTGACTGAAATTCGAGCCGTTACTAGCAACCCTGCGGGGCCCAAGGCGCCGAGTATGCACCCGGCACAGTGACAAGCCGTTACTAGCAACCCTGACCCTACCTAACTGTTAATGACCCACTACCCCCTGAAAACGGAATTACGGATAGGAAAAAAAATCGTGTTAGATCTACGGATAGTCAATATCACTTTCCGAAAAAAACAGTTGGAAATTCATGTAAATCACTTTCATTTTCCAAACAGATGATGTCAGCATTGTGATCATCCGGAACAATGCCGGAACTTAAGAGTTCCGTTTATAAACTTGCAAAGTACTGACCTATATATATTTTTGAGAAAAATAAATATCAGAAAAATAAAGGAAAAATTGCTTACTTTATTACAATTTAAACAAAAAATAAAAAAGCTTTAAGGTAATAAAATCATCAAAATAGATAAATATTGTCCAAAAAGGTACAGTATATTCAGTCCTGAAAATATACAATCGAATAGAAAGTTCGTGCAATTTTTCATGAAATCAAACTGGCGGGAAATAAAAAATATTTGAAAAAAATGTGGTGTATGATTTATGATTTGTTGTTTGTATATGATATAGAAGACGGACTCACAATTCTAAAGGTTTTGTCTAAATTGAGGAAAGAAAGATGGTCTATTTTACAGGCAAACCCTGAATAATGGTAAGAAAGAGTTTTTACAATCATGACAGGGACTGCAAACTCTCAAGTCACGCCTTTAGCCTCTAATTGCAAATTAGACAGTTACATCAATATGAATGAATATGCCAAAAACATTTTGTTCAGCACCTTCATGCTTCACTTCAAGATAGGCCACCATAGAAATGAACTTCCTTTTATAGGATGAACCATATTCATGTGGCTTTCAGCCTTGCACTCCATCGCAGAGGCTAATCAATTTTAATGACTTTTTTTACTAATGACCAAGTTAAAAAATTTTAATTTTTTTATATTTAAGTATTAAAATATAAAAAGGCACGCATTCAAATAATAAAGGTTTAAAATTTTTCTCTGGGCTAGTTAGTAAAATATCTCAAATAGGCTATGTGATGGAGTGCAAGGCTGAAAGCCACATGAATATGGTTCATCCTATAAAAGGAAGTTCATTTCTATGGGTGGCCTATCTTGAAGTGAAGGTGGTTGAACAAAATGTTTTTGGCATATATTGAATTGATGTAACTGTTAGATAGGATACCTCTCCTAAAATTAAGAGAGTAGTTTCCAAATCAGGAGATTCAGGTATGCTAACTAGGAGAGAGCAGACACTTTGACCTTAAAGTTTTCAGGTTTTGCTTCGATCCGCGTTCGGAAAACTAATCATCAAGATTTGCATCGCACCATTGATCAAAATTTCAAGTAATTTCTCTGGCGGGTTCCTTGAAAATTAACATCTCCTATAATTTGCTGCGTAGATTCATGGAGCCCAAATCTCAAAATGAGCTTGGGTATTTTTTGCGCAGGAAAAAGCGTTTTGTATGGCGTGGTATGCTAATTAGTGTATTTTGAGTGGTTTTGGGCTACACAGAATTTAACTTGCCTGTTTATTTATATTTTTGAGGTGGTAAAGATGGCATGGATGTGTCTGGTTGTTGAAAAATACACTTTTTTTGGTTTTTAGTATCCAAATTAGGATGTTGATTGCTATTTTGGATACTTTTTTACGTATCCAATTTAAGAATGAATTCAGGAAACACTGTGGATTTTCAAAATATTTAGCCATATATCGTAACTTGGTGTAATGCCGACATATCTTATCTAATTTTGTCATAACAACTATCTGGTCTGTAAAATAATTACCGTCAACTGCTCTAACTTGGGACTATCTGACAAAACATGGGACGGCAATTTGGCCACCGAACCTCCAAAGTCATTTGATTTGAATTAATGAACCGGGTATTAAAATTACACAATTTCTCTTTCGCATCGAGTAGGCTTTTAAATCGAAATATAAAAAAAATCTGTAGTGGAACACACGCAAATGTCTGTCGGAATAAAGAAGAACAAATTAGTGGTAAAACAATGTAGCGTTTGAAGTCACTCGCCCGGCAAGTTACACACTCGTTATTTGTTAATCCCATCAGCTGATAGGGTGGTTAGGTGGTGGGCGTTCGGTGTTTAATTTAACTTAGTGTCCTCCATCTCTTTAAAAGGGGGGATTTCTTTTTGTAGAAAATTGGGAAAGGATGAGAAAAATTGTTTCCAAAAGGCAAGGGGAGAAAACTCTGTGGAAAATTTTTCTTACTTTCCTTGTCACACAAAATAGTTAACATTTTAAGTCAAGCTGTTACATCAATAACTTTTTATTTTTTACATAAAAAACTTATTCATTTCATTCTGTCGAAGGATTTTCATTTTTTCATTGTATTTATGAAAATAACGTGAATAGATGCAGCAAAAAGTACCAACACAAAAAGAAAAAAATTTGGTTTTAAATCTTAGGTAGAACTAATAGGGGGGGGGTGGAGGAAATTTTTCAATATTTCAGAATATTTAAGATGGAGGGAAACTTTTGTAATGACTAAAATAGGAGACAAAATGTTCTTAATTTCAAACTTAAACCTAAATCGACATTCTCGAAATGTCTTGTGTCAAGAAATTGTATAAGTGAGCTTTCTGAGTCAGCTGGAGGCAAACTAAAACTTGACAGAAAATATACAGAAGGCACATATATTGGACTTTGTACCCAATGCTGTACTTGCACAGACCCTAATATATAAGTAAACTTAGATTGTGATTGATTTCTTTGGCGGAAGATTTTTTGATGAAAATCACCACAAGTTTTTCATTCTGATTCCAATTGTGCGAAATTTCACTTGCAGATTTACGCTAGTCTAAAGATACTAACCTGATGACAGTAAAAATGATTTGTTCGGTCCATACTCGCACTTGTTGGCTGGGTAAGGTGATGTTTGAAGGTATATTCTAAGTATATTCCTTTAGCAAAGTATTATATTAGGGGGATGGACCTGAGTATTAACTTGAAGCTCTAAAGCCCTTTAAAGTGGAAAGTTTTTTGTCAGAACCCTTTACACAGGGAGAAATGAGCAGATTACCTGGATGTGCCTAGGAACGTGCAAGAAATTCACCCGGTTGGGAAAATCATTTACGTTCACGGTGTAGAATTCATTATTCACTCAATTTTTTATTGATGGTATGTTAATTTTACTGAAAAATTCTGCTGCCAAACTGCAAAGCATAGAAATACAGGTTTACATTTTATGGGGATGGTCAAATGTCTATTGGGACTTAACTTTTGTGGATGGAAACTGTGAAGGTATTAGATTCAATGGAGAAAACAATAGTGATGAATACTGTGACATTGATGGAATTTAAAAAATATAAAAGAAAATAATATGTACATAATATTTTGAGCATGAAATAATTATGCCAAATAATTATCATAATAATATATAAATTAAGAATCTCTTAAGTCTTATTCTTTGCGACAATTTTTTTCCTTTTGAAGTTTTAATGGATACGTAAAAAGAAGATTCTACTTTTAATTAAGATAAAAAGTCGGTCGCATGATAACAACACTTCATTTCTTTGTTTGTTTGGAATGATTTTTTCCAGCTTTTTCCATTTTTATTAAATGTTCGCTCTCAACAACATCAATGATGCAATTTTAAAGCCTCATAGAAACTATTCTTTGGCTATTGTACTTTTATACATTCATTCATTCCCTCTATCCATTCATTTATTTATTGTACATCCTTTAAAACTCTGATAATGTATGACAGCTCATTTTCGCTTTTCAGTTATTCGATAATAACTGTTTCCATCTCGAAACAAAGATATCAAGCTTGTGTAATTTAGTACAGGGTTAAGACACAGCATTCTGCTCGATCATGTATTTCCCTTTCAGAATCTTGGATGATTGGTTCTTTGCACCTCCAACGAATGATTTTTCGCACCTCTAAATCATGTTCTCAACCAGAGAAATCTCTTTAAGTAGTGTTTCCTTTATATATCACAATCTCTCGAGTTGAAGCTACTGCTAAATTCAAATGAATACTATTTGGTACACGCAAAAATTCAATATCTCTTGTCCACTTAGAGTTCGTTTGTTGGAGTTTTCCAAATTGTTTTGTTTGTTCATTATAAATATAAATGATGGGTTTCCCTTCGTAGTTTACAAGTGCCAGATACGTGATTTCTCGCCCTGCTCGGTTGATGGTTGTTGTTGCGAAATCTCTCGCCTATAAAACGAAAAGAAAAGGGTTGAGGAAATCATGCACTGATTCTACTCATCATTATTCCGTTATTTCATGGCTTTGAGGATTATTTCAAGTAGTAAAATATTTGTGACCTAGGATGCTGATCTTTCTCTTATTCGTTGTGTGGAATTAAATAGCTCGGAGAGTAATTTGATTCTCTGCCGGTCAGAGGACTGATGATGATATGAATTTTACCTTTGATGAAACAAGCTTTTGGTTCGGTTGAAAAGTCACACCATTCCACTTCAAGATTAGAGATTGTCGCAAGTCGTAAAACGCTACCGCCAGGAAGTATTCGTTCCGGGTACGGACGAACGTAAGGCCGTACGGTCGCGAATCCATCGGAATGTTGTAATGGGTCACAAATTGCGTTCCGTTGTATTTCAAAAGATAAACAAATGGGTCACGTGACGTCACACCCACAACGGCAGCAAAATGCTCTGAACCCACACTGAAAGTATCAACGTCGGTACCCGTCACAGGGATCAAGTGATCCTTCTTGAATTCTCCTTGCGACCATTTGAATACATCTGAATAAGCATCATTCCCAACGCCAAGCAAGTACGCGAAAACAAGGTATAGCTCATTTCCTGTTCATGAAAAGAGAAAATTATGATTAGAAATCAAATGCGCCATAATATTTTTAGTCTCAATGATTAGGAATTCCACTTACAAATATCTAGTTTTAATGTATTCGTTGTAACATAGTTATCTTTATGGAAGAAAAAAAGAGTCTAGTATCTTTTATATCTATATCAATTTTCTCATGTTAACAACTCACCAATTTCAATGGCATCCACACCAAAAGCAGTCCTGGTTTCCAATCTTTGGAAGAGAGTGATTTCATCATACTTCATTTTGTAAACATAAGAGTAGGCAGCGCCACCGCCCGGGGCGGGTTTTGTGTTGCAGGCGATGACGATGTAAAGCTCTGACTGCCATTCGAATGACGTCCATTTTCGTGCGTTCGGTACCGTAAGAATGGCCTTCTCAATAAACCTGTGTTGTGTGAAAAGGTTGAAATAATTACTAAATTGTGAATAATCTCCTTCTTCTAAAAAAGTAATCCTTATACAGTTTTATGGCCTTTGGAAGTAGTCAGAATTCACTATTAAAACGGGAGATGATATTGACGTTTCCAAGTCGTGAACATAAGAGATGGCATGAAAATTGATTGTAAATTATTCTTTGTCATCAGGAAATTGAAGCTTTAACGCTAGACCGCCTCTTTTTAACCTCTAAGATACTTACTCATTCTGTACCCATTTCTTCAAGATGAAAGACTGGGTGCTAAGTTGGGAAACACCCAGATATGTATTTTGATCCCAAATGAATGAATGTAAATCCCAGGTATCGGCATAAAAATTTTGGATGCGATTTTTCTCTGAGAATTTGTCGATCTTTCCAACCAGACCTGTAAAGAGGAGAGTTATGTCCGGTTATTTTTGGAATATGAATAATCTTGCTGTGTGCAGATTTTGTGGCCAAAAATATTTGCTTCGTCAATCTAGTTTTTTAAGCGAAAACATAGCTTGGATAGATTAATACTGAACAAGGTTAGTTAGAGATTATTCTCAACAAGACAAGGTTTAAAGTGTTAGAGGGGTTAGTGTGTTGTGTGAGAGTTGAGGATGAGTTCTTACCCTCGTTTATAGTTGGGTTCGGTAGCCTTATTCCATTACCTTCGTCCACACCTCCATCAGGGTTGACTGTCTCTTCGGTGGTACTGTCGTCCGTATTCCCTGACGACGGCTGTTCCGTTGATCGTTCTTTTCCGCTGTTTCCTCCGTTACCATTGTTTGGTTGGATGGATGTGTCTTTCTCTGAAAATGATAAATTAGTATCGAGAATTAGTTTGTATTTTGAGTGTTTCTTATGTCAACGTCAAGACGGCCATGTTATTGTTATTTCAATTTGAATTTATTCAAGGACTTATATTTTTAATGGAGCATCTTGCTAACAGATGTAGGGGTATCACTGGTAGTGATTTCAAATGGTGGCTTCAAGTCAGTGAGTGGTACGCCACTTTTATAAAATCTGATTAAGAAATTTGTTTACTTTAAGATCTTTGTAGGAAGAACCATTTTGGATCTATATGACTATAATAATTGAAACGAAATTTAACTTACCAAAAGTCAAGCAGATCAACCTCTTTCCATTGGAAGACAAATATTGTTTTGGGGTGCAGGACGGTAGTTGACTGAACGATCCATCACGCCCTGGTAGTCCTGTTAGTCCTCGGAAACCCATTGATCCTCTTGCACCTGTCGGTCCCTGAATGAAATAAAATAAACGTTTAGTTCAGCTTTGTATGATTTGATTTCTCAAGCGAGATAAGTAAGAATGGACCATTCTGGAAATTAAATTCCCTTCCTTTGTATTGAGCAAATGGTAAAGGCGAGTCTAGTTTATTGAAAGAAATTTCCTGGCCAAAAAAGCGGCTTACGAGACAAAAAGGGTATGTTACTGGATGATCTTTTTGAGTTTTAATTGAACCTGATCGATCAATCAATTTGCATCGGCGCCCTGACACGAGCAAGCTAAAAGCTTTACTGTCATAAGAAAACATAAATCATTGATTGTCTATTCACTCTTTTGTAAACAATGCTATTTCAAGAAAGTACCAAAAATTGAATTAAGATGCTTATTGACTACGCGGTGGTATAAAGGACACTTTTGTTGATGACATCACAAAAGTTATGTCTCTGAGACATTCATCTGACGTCATGTTGATGCTTTTTGTCACCATGGCATTATAATTTGATTGAAGGAGTTTTTGATTTACATGAAGGCTTTAAGAAGCTTATCAGATGAAGCACGTATAACGGTTTTTTGTATTGCATCAAGACTTTTGGTACCAAGCTGAACTAATCCTATGCTTTCGCTGAATGTTTCTTTCACTAGCAGCTCAGATTAATTAAGGTTTCTTTTGTTTAACATGGGCCACAATGAAAGCGATGTAAAACTTGATATCTCTTATACTCCTCAACACAGTACAGCGAGCAGTCAATGAATGTTAATGAGATGTTTGTGCCTTTTGGGAAAAGCCTTAGAAATAATGCCAAGTAAATTTGTTATCCTCAAGTGATACCTGGTCTTCAAAATGCAGTAAATTTTGCAGAAAAAAAACAAACAAACTTACCCTGGGTCCTCTGTCACCTTTCTCACCCTGGAAAAAAGGAAAACAAAGAAAGGGTAATAATAATGTGACGGATACATCATTAAGGATATTGTTCAATGAGCAACCCCTGCGGATGTGGGACTAATTTTCTTTGACAAAGATGAGGCGCCAAAGTATCATTAATAATGCTTTTAATAGCTTTCAAGTGCTAATTATTTCAATGAAAAGTCGTCCACTTTTTATGATTAATATAAGAAAGGTCAACATTATCTTATTTAGTAAAAATAAATTTTCATATGAATAAAAGTTGAAAATGAAAATCACGTTGCTTGTTTTTTTCTGTTTTCAAAGCTGAGCAAGGTTTGCCCCAAATACAAAGTGCATAAGTTTCTAACCTTTGTTATTATTAGACCAAAGTAATTGAATCTTCGAGCACACTTTGATCTCGACAGTATACACCGTACTTTTAGTAACAAAGACTTCTTTCCCAGGGAAACACACTCTTTGTATCACAAAGTTGTTTGATACACGCTCTCAAGAACTTGTAGTGAATATAATCAACTCCTACCTTTGGCCCTTGAATATACGATGACTTATATTGCGATAAAGTCAATCTTTCCAGCTTTTCTTCCAGTTGTCGTACTCGATCCTAAAAACACAAGAATAAAAATTTCATTTGAAAACGCTCATCGAACAGAACCAGAAATCTTGCTGAAAAAGCAAAAGCTTCATTAAGAGCTTCTACTCTAAAAAATGTTCCAGCACAGTATCTTCAAGGTCTCTCTCTATAACACACTACTTAAGACAACCAGAAGTCGTATCAGAAAATTGAATTAGCGACACAGCAGTGGAATAAATCACGCTTTCCAGATATTGTTGTTCAAACGTACACGGAGTTTGCGGAATTTCAAACGTAATTTATGGATGGTTTTTGATGTGTTCTCATCACTTTGTTGTGGTGGATGAGATTTCTGTTCTTGTTTGAAAGAAGTTCTTTGTTGTTGAAGCACTACCACGTGGTCATCTTGAAGGTTTCGTATGGAGGAGTTGATGGAAGGTGGTTTTGAGAGGACTGGTGACGAACAAGTGAGGGTGACAAACACAAAAATCAACAACAACATCCCTTCCTTCGATTCGATCCGTATAATCATCATTATCATCATCTTTTCGTATCTCTCTTTTCTTTAAGTAGGTTTTATATATGTATCATTTATTAAATTATCTACTCCTGCTTTTTTTGACGTAAAAAGATCAAAAGCACTCCTTCGTGTGTTAGAGGAAAGTTTGTTGGATTTCGCTTTAAAACACATCCGGAGGAGGGTGCTACTGGTAGTCTCATCAGCGCTTCAACACAACTCTATTACAATTTTTCTTTATAAAGTAAAAGTTCTCCCGGGAAGCAAGCAGTTCATAGGGTGCGAGGTTAATTCTTTTCCTCTCACCACATTACAACAAAACACACACATAAAACCCAAGCCAATTATTCTTACTCCTTCTAAATCAAACCAGCAAACCTTTTTATCCCTTCTTAAGGAATACTTTCAAAGATGGCGGATGTCTGGCTTTCCTAACGGAAGTAGCCAAAGAATAATTTTCTTTTTTTGAAAATATGGATCAGTAGAAAATTGTTTAATTGGATTTGCTTGTGGTTGCATTGTCTACTTTCTTAAGAAAAGATTGAACACATATTTTGGGTTTGGCATTTTTCAAGAGCAGCATTCCTTAATTGTCTTTGTTAACTGTAGGTTGCACTTAGCTTTTTGGAAAACTTGAAATATATTCTTGTGGCTCACGAAGGGTCTATCATCACAGTATAATTTGGCGTCAACTAATTTGTTTTGCAGACATTAAAGTAGGAACTGTTCTTGGTAATGAATCGTTGACTGCTTTTAAATCATTTCAATATTGAGGTGTTTTTGACTGATCAAATGTGCGAGGGCGAGAAGGAAAAAAAAGAAGATTTCTAGCTGAGGAGGCTATCGCATAGTGGTTGACCTCTATTGGGTTGTCGCATAGTGGTTGACCTCTATTGGGTTTTCAATTGGAAAGCAAAACATAGTTCCCACAAATTGGATAAACCGTTGAATGAAAGAGCTTACAGTTCGGTCTTTTTGATCTTGTCTATTATATTAAGTCTATGGATTCCTGTTTTTTGAGGAGAACTTGACATCGTGATCAAAACAGATTGATTACACACGCCTTAACCAAGCCTCATTCATTCAGTAGTTTTGTAGAAGTTGAAATGGATTTTGCAGGCCTTCAGAGAAGTCCATTTCAACTAATTTTCAAAATGCGAAAGAATGTTTTTTTAAGAGAAAAAAGTTAGAAATGGATTTCACTTTTTTTCATTGATTCCACTAAGCTTCCCATCATGCAACGGTTCTGGTTTTGATTACATGAAAACATAGTAGGTCAAGGATATGATGTTGTCAGTTTGAATATCAATTATAAAATGATTCAAACTGACTGACTCTTAAAAACTGTGGTTAGGGAAAACTTTCAACTGTTATTGAACTTTGAAAATCTATGTGAACCTTTCCTGAGAAAGTTGGTTGTCATGATATCAAGAAAACGCACTGATATCCCATATCATACACTAGATTGAGCTTTTTTGTTTGTCTCTTGCGAAGTAGTATACGCTATCTTTAATTAAAGAAATCTTGAAATTGGCTTGTAAGAATAGTGAAATTTTGATTCCATCATTGTGGACGACTATGGACGACTTTGATCAAACCCTGTAGAAAGGATTGAGTAGAACCATCTAGTGTTTCATATAAGATATCTGTGTGAAAGAACTATCCATTGGAACGATGATGTGTAAAAGCATGAAATGAATAAAACTTCTTAAAGCTGACAAAACTATATTAAAACCTATGATAAACAACATGCAAACAAGGTCTTTTCAAAAAGGGAATTAAACGCAGACAGACGTGGTATATAGAAAAAAAGTTCTTTAGAAAGTTTGGATCAAAAGCTCACTAATGACTTCTTTAAGATGGTCTATTTATTCGAACACAAAACACCCCCTCTCGTCATCAAGGCTAACCAGTACAACTTTTAAGTTGGTAAGGATAGCTCATATCCTGTTCTTGCCATTCATTTACAATATTTGTTGTGTCACAATTGCACTTCTTTTCCCGCTATGTTTGTTTGTAACTACTTCTTTTCCTATGTTTATAACTACTTACATAAACAGCTCGTAACTAATACACTTGCAGCCTTTTACAAAATGTCTATAAACCCTATCTAGGGCCTCTATAAACCCTGTCTAAGGTATCTTCAAAGCCTTTTCAAAACATATCGACGTCCTGGCTATAATATCTATAGAAGGTCAACTATTTCTAAGAAGGCCACAGTATCACACGGGAAATTCACACCCTCGACCAACCATCGCCATTCGAGCCCTACATTTTGAATCAACCTAATTGAAGTTTCTAAACTTCTTTGCGACCATAAAACTCAACACAAATATGTTCAAGTTGGTTCGATATTCAAACCACTTTTGAAGATAATTTGACTTATTCGAAAATGGATTCGAAGAAATGAACCAGTGAGGAACGGGAAAAAGGAATTTTTCCTGCCATGAAAGATCAAACGGGGCTTTTCGCGGAATCTTTGTTTGAAATAGCCAAGTTTCTACTTAATCCCTGCTTCGAAACCTGCTAGAGCAACGAGAAAGAAAGGTTAAAAGATTTTCATTTCTTCTCTTCTGCCATGAGAAATGAAACGAAATAATCCTTTTTCCTCTGACGGAAAAACAAAAGTAAAGAAAATCTTTCGTCAACCACTTTCCAAAACACGTCCACATATAGATGACAAAATAATTTCTTTTCTTTTCTTTCCTTATGAAGACCATTTGTATGAAAATTTCAACGCTCTTCATAAATTCCATTCAAAGGTCTTTTCTAAAAAGCGATACTGTTCCAATTATTCACATGGACACCAATATCAACCTTTGTTTATTTCCAAATTCGAACCCTTTTCATGTCCCGAATATACATCATTCACCAACATAGACCCGATATTGATGATAATTGCTTACATTTTAAAAATACATCACTATGTATTTGTATCTCTCAAAAAAGTTTCTTTAAAAAAACATATTAAACCAAACAAATAAACAAATATTGAATGTGTTACTATTTGTATCTTTTTATTCATTGAAAATAAACTTTTTCACCAAAAATAAGCACGTGTTACGTAAGAACGTATGTAATTAACGTCAAACTCTAACCTCTAAACGTAAAATTTGAATAGCAAAAGCTTCTTGGCTTCTCTTCGATCTTCTCGGCATAGGCTTGGATAGAACACAACTCACAATAAAACAAAAACAAACAAATAGCCAAGGTCGCATCATGAAAACAATAAACAATCAACAAATAATTCTGCTTTATTTTTATTAAAAATTCAAATGTATCGATTTCTGTTGTTGTATCTAAATAAAGAAATTCAAATTAATATTTCAAGAAGAGGTTGATAATCACAGACCAAAGAAATATATGTCTTGGATGTTGGTCACACATATTGGATTCAGGTAGACAGTATTAGAAATAATCACACAAAAAACGAACGCTTTAAATCGTTTAATATTGCTCTTTCAACTCTCGACTCGCAATAGCGTGCTGTATGGATGTACCACTCTGCGCTGCGCTCTCCTTCCCCCTCTCTCTCTCTCTTTTTCTCTATTCTTTCACTCGACACACAACACACAAAAAATGTTAATCAAACTTGGATCGTTAATGACAAGTCATTATTTGCCAGAGATTTATCCATTGTTTACGATAATTACTAAAACTTCTTTTAATCATTTCAAGTGGCTTCTTTTTTTTCTCTTTCCTCTCCACATTAACCGCCCGTTATCCGCCCAATAACCCGCCAAACACCACCCGTCCTTTAAGATACTTCGGTATGCATTTTTGTCGTAACGCAGTGACTTTTCACCATCATGTGTATTGCTTTGCAACTCTTCTGTTCAGTTTTGCTCTGTCCATTACATCAAATTTTATAGT
Source organism: Clytia hemisphaerica (assembly GCF_902728285.1). NCBI lineage: Eukaryota > Metazoa > Cnidaria > Hydrozoa > Leptothecata > Clytiidae > Clytia > Clytia hemisphaerica. The sequence continues at coordinate 241,073 of NW_027104499.1, read as the reverse complement.
ATGTCGAAAGTCTGGTTCAATAGAGATACCTTGAGTACTTCAGTAATTTAGAGTCGATATTTTGCGTGTACTATAGTCCCAATCAATCAATGACTTATAGACAGTCTTTAATTTCACGGGGAACTGAATGGAATTTGGTCATTACTTTTATGTCAACCAAGTTGATATTCAACACCCATTAAGAACATTAACGTTTTGCATTATTGTTGAAATATCTACATATGTACGAAAGGTCCGGAACCACTAGCGAGCACCTCACTAAAAACCGGGATTTTTTATCGCGTTTCTTAGTGAGTTCCACTTTGACGTTTTTCGAAAAATAGAAGCCTTTCAAGTGTTTTGACGCAAATTCGATTATTTTGCTACTGCAGGAGCTTCAAATGTTTAAAGTGACGTCAAAAAATCGAATGTTTAGAGCCCGAAAACCTGGGCTCAAAACATTCGAAAAAGTCGCAAAGTGGATTAGACGTTAATTGCGTAAAAAAACGCGGGTGACATCTAGTATAGGCTACGGAACCACATGTCGACTTTACTAAAGTTTAATTAAGTTATCTTCACTGTTTGAAAAGCAGTCAGATCTTGCTTAATTTTTCTTTCCCGAAGAGACAAGACTGAAGAAAATTAGCTTTAAAGAAAATTGAATTTGCTTTGGGGACGTTTGCATTGCCGAGTGATGGAAAAATTTTTGTGAAACGTTAATGCTAAGTAATCTGAAAGACAAGCCGCTGTAAGCGATTAAGCTGCACCGTAATTACTCTAAATCTTCACTCAATACTGATTTATCCTATCGAAATTAAATGTAAAAGTAGTCCAATCCAATATTCAAATGTCTCCTCCATTCTCCCTCTCTCTCTTTCTCATGTTAGCCTTCTAACTGCGTTAGCTTTCTAACTGTTTAGTAAGCATGTGGAAAAGTGCTATGGCGCAAGTTTAAGTTTCAAAACAGTTACTGGTGAATTCTTAACCTCGATTAATTCCATCACAAACAAAGCATCAATGTCTGATAAATTATGGGCTCGTAAAGATCTAAACTTCTTGCAAGCCCGGAATATTTTATTCTCAAAACCATCTTGCTCTTGACTGTTTTTCCACTCACCAGTTTCGCAACGACTTATTTTTCACTTCATAAAACCAAATAATTGTGGAAGTGAGGTCAAAATATTAGCTACATCCAAAACAATATTAGTCAAATTTAGTCCAAAACAAAAAAAATACTGCTATATACCCCAAAATAGCATTTTCACCAAGATATTGTGTTGGTTGCTTGATTTTTTTTTATTTGCTTGTAAAGAAACGAGGATTTCCTTTTCTCAAAGAACATGTTAAGAACTTTCTAAACATGACCTCATTGGCACGTCAAGTTCTATTTGTGCATGCGTATTGACGACCATTTGTTTGTTTTAGGACTGGACTGACGAACAAACGCGAACCAAAAGTCGGCATCGTTCAATTAAGGTACATTTTCTTTGTGTCTTCAAAATTCGGGTTTTTTCTTTTGCGAACTCACAGGTATAAACGTTACTAACATGCTGTAGTCCCTTAGCATTTTGTAGTCCCTTAGTATTTTGTAGTCCCTTAGTATTTTGTAGTCCCTTATTATTTTGTAGTCCCTTAGCATTTTGTAGTCCCATAGCATTTTGTAGTCCCTTAGTATTTTGTAGTCCCTTAGTATTTTGTAGTCCCTTATTATTTTGTAGTCCCTTAGCATTTTGTAGTCCCATAGCATTTTGTAGTCCCTTAGCATTTTGTAGTCCCTTAGTATTTTGTAGTCCCTTAGTATTTTGTAGTCCCTTAGCATTTTGTAGTCTCTTACCATTTTGTAGTCCCTTACCATTTTGTAGTCCCTTACCATTTTGTAGTCCCTTAGTATTTTGTAGTCCCTACACTTTAGTGAGATTCTACATCTTGGTAAACGTCCGTAAGTGGTCAACTATTCTCCTTGTTACTTTCTGGTTACGGCTCTATTTTGCAAGCCATCTTTTTCAAGTATAACATTTCCAACATAATGTCACTGTTTCTTCTCCGATAGTTATATTAAGCTATTGCGTCTGACAAAGAAATATATTGTAAAGGAAAATTTTTAGTTTTACATTTCCCCTCTAATGAAGAAATGGGAAATATTGATCTTCATTTAATGTATCCCTGTTCGCAAGATTCTCGACACGCTTGTTGTATCTTCTTTGTCCTGTTTAATTTCTCTTGGTTTGTTTTGCCGGTAGCCGGTTGATTGGGAGAGACACGTGTTTCATTAACACCATCTTATCACCACCATGTATTTATTTTTTCATCCAATTCTTTATTCAAAAGGAACATTTGTATCTACTGCTGTCCGCCAGTCACATCCCTATCCATATAACTCTCTTTTTACTTTCACTCAAAGCCAACCAATCTACATCCACACAGGTTAAGTGAAAGGGATGTTTGTGGCTGTTTGTTTGTGTGTAAGAACACATAGAGGGTAAAAGCGGAAGAGAAGCTAATTTTCGTCAGACGAAAAGTAGTATTACAGTTGTAAAAGACCTTTCCAACTTAGCTGACCTCTACATTTCTGCACACTTGTCAATTTTCATGGGAAAAGAATTAGCCTGTGATGACTGGTCGTCATAGTAACCAAGTGAAATTCAAAAAAAGTCAAAAGTGAAAGCGTTTAAGGATGATTGTATTAGCATCAGTTTAATTGCTAAGGCGCTAAATTTTAATGAGGGATTAACTTGATTGCATATGATCTGTGTCTCATCAATTAAATGGCGTGCTTGATTGTGTGCTGGCGTCCTTCTTTTCCATTTGTAGACCGCGCGCGTGTTTTAACGTGCGATTCGGAATTTGTCGTCTCCTAGATAATGTATCGTTATAAAAGGATATTTATGAAATTTATCGCAGGGCTTTTCCAGAAAAAAATCTGAATATGGGGGGTGTATGACATTGTGACTTTTGACCCCCGCGGACAGCAGGTCTAACCCCTCGGACGAGCATCAGTTGACCCTCCGTACATTCGAAATCACCGGACAAGGCAAATTTTGTTGATTTTTCTCTACCCTCCCCGGACAATATAGCCTCCACCCCCATGTACGAACATTTTCTGGAAGAGCTCAATGAAGGTCACATAGTTCACAGATTTTCCGAAAAAATATCACAAATCCTTGTACTGATTAGTAATCTATTTTAGTTGGTCTCTATGTCCCTAACGTCGACTAGCTCTGACATTTTGACACCCTATACTTTTGAAATTGACTTGACGTGCCTAATGGTGGAAATAATATCAAGGAAGCTTTCTTCTTCTAATCACGGCATCAAAATTCCATTAATTTCGCCTAATGACCTGTATAATATTTTACGCGCATTTTTCTTTCATTCTTGGCTTGACTTTTTATGAGATGACATCATTCGTAAGATTTATGGATTGAAGTAATGGTCTTTTGATGTTCCTCAATTTTTGGACATTTTCAGTAATTGATGTGAACCCTTGTCACAATGATCCCAGCTGCTTGCCCGCTTTCTCTTTTCGTTGTAAGCATTTACTTTCAATAGTGAATAATTTCTGCCACGGAGACTTTGTTAAAAGGTACCAGACTGTCCTCTTAAATGGACAGCAAATGAACGGCTTGTTTGGATCATTTCAATTTGAATGTGGAAGTTATTGACGTTTGAGGACTAATAATGACATAGTGATGACTAAATCCCTGCTAGTGGAGTTTCTTACAGAATGACATTTTCAATAAAGCACATTGTTAGAGAAAGACTCATTTAAGGAAAACCGCAGTTTCAGAAAAAAAGTTCTGGTTAATTTTCATTAAACGTTGAACGCTGTTTAATCGCATTTTTATTTTGAACTTGATGACTCGGAATTTGTTAGTTTGGTAATGAGATGTAGTGTGTGTTTCTTGTTTTCGATGGATGACGTCATTTTTACCAAGAAAGTAAGATGGAGGACTTCCAATGTGAATTTAGAGTGATTCAAAATTCTTATTACATAATGAAAGTCATCACATAGAGTGGCTCAAGTATCCTTCATATAAGGAAGAAATTACGTGCACCTTTGGTTTTTAATCTTTCAAGAATTAAGAAAAATAGGGATCCCTCAGAGATTTCTTCGAAAGGGTTTTGGTTCCTTGTTGTCTTGTTTGATGACTAAGAAGTTGCTGAAACCGACGAAATACTGACTTCACTTTGGTGCTAGGCCAATTCATCTTTGTCATTCAAATGATGTGTTTAATGTTACATAATGGTGTATGCCATCAACTCCAAATGATGAAATAGCGAGTGTGACGTCACATCAAGTAAATCACGATTCATCGGCAGAGAGCGTCACACGTTTCGTGTCTTGACATACTGTATCGTGGTTCGAATCCCCTCCTCCTCAAATATTCCGTTCAGTTCAGATAACCGAGCCAACTGGCCTTATGCCCCGTGAATGTAATGGAAAGAGTAAAAGTCTTAGATTACTGGGCTATTTGCGTAAAGAATCGACTCTTTCTACCTTCGTTTATTTGTTTAAGGACTAATTCCCAATTTATAAACAATCTTATGAATACTTTAAAATGAAGTCTTCAAGGAATTTGTTTATATCTGACATCCTTTGCTGGATTGAAATATCTTTCTAGCAGTATAGCAAGAAAGCGACATGATGCTTTGAGGCTGAATAGAATGAGAACCACGCATCGTCATTGCCCTCAACACCACATGTACGATGTGGTGGCGTTTAAGAAAATTATCAATTCGTTTTCCGCAAAGATAAGGTGGTTAAGGTGTTTTTGATGAAGATAAGAGAATTATTTTTAATTGCTTTGAATATGTAATGCATTTTTTCGTGAAAAACAACAATTATCAAAAGAGTGTTTATGTCCTCGAAGAAGATGAGAAGTGTTTGTCAAAAAAGTGCTTTTGTTCTTGGGAAAGATAAGAATCAGTTGTCAATAGAAACTAAAAATGTCCCAGTTTTCCCCAAAAAGATGAAGTGAGGTCGATGATTAAACAGAGTGTTTTGTTCTTAACAATGAGATACTACTGGATGAAATGTACTGGATGAAATGTGAGCGTGTAACACAACAATTATCGGAAGGAGCATTTTGTGATAAGAAGGTGGTTGTCAACAAGTCATTCTTTCGCTTATCATATGTTTGTTTACAAATCGCCATCAACATGATGTTCTTATCTCTTTCGATTTCTCACGAAGTATTAAGTAATAAACTTTCTCCTTAATTACTCCATCTGATGCCATGCTTCATAGTCGTTTAGCATCTTTTAATTTCTGATATCTTTGAGATGGCAATGGATCCTGATATGGAAACCACCATCATAAAGCCTTTATTTTCAACTTTGAAATCCCTTTTTTAGTTCATTTGGCGAAATCCATTTAGGCACTACTTTCAACCAAATTTCAAGCAAGTGTCCCTAACTGACTAATTTTCACCCACAAAATAAAAACAAACACAAAACTATGCGCAGGTTCAAACGGGAACACTAAAAACCTTGGAGTTAAGCAAGGTGTTACTAAATTATCCTGTACATATTCTTTCTGCCATTTTTTAGAAAAATGGCTGATCGTGGGTGAAAATGACGTCACACAGAATCGGTCAAACAAACCCAGAGCCCTTTATGCTATACACGTTTTTTTTTATAAGGAACCTTAACTTTACTCTGAGCCTGGAGTTCCTTATTTTTACAGAGAATTTCAGTCTCAAAGTTCCTTATCGAGTTCCTTACTACATAGGAAATTTTGAACTTTTTGCCCCTTGAAAGATCAAAATTTGGTCAAATTAGTCCCAATAAGGTACATTATTTTCAAATCTTATTCTCAGCCTGAGCAGTTCCTTAACAATTCCTTATTTTTTGAACCATTTTCAGCCTCGAGTTCCTTATAAACGTGTTCCTTATAAAAAAAAACGTGTATAGTCTGCTCTGTCCACGTGCGCAAGGTAACCAACCTATCCAGTTTGAGTTTCCAAAATATTAGCGTCTCTGTCATTACAAAGACGTTTGGGAGTAAAGGCGTCAGATCCTCAATTTTGTGCACAGCTGTCAATACGGCTGCTATAGATATTTGACCGACCCTGCACTTTGTGAAAGTTAAAAATTTCATTAGTTAAGAACGGTAAGAAGAAAACTTCTAACAATTTAAGGAATTCTAATTCACCCTGGAACAGGTGAAGCTTTGACGGGTTGGACGTTTCATTTGATTCTCCCTCTTATTATTTGTCATAGAAGTTAAAAAACATCATTTGACAAAAATGTTGGTGAATATATTTTTGGCAGCATCTCACAAAACGTTCAAAATTGTGCAAAGAATGTCGTGACTTATCTTGAAAACTTTTGTTGACTCAAATTCAAAGTTAGAATTCCCGTCATTTTGACGTAACGAGGTCAAAAACATACTATCCTTTACGTGAAATTGATTTCGATCTAATCTCGGTGCAAATTGTACAGTAATAATTAGCGAAGCATTCAAAGTGATTACTACATGAAGTAATTTTAATATGGATTGAATTTTTATGATTTTATTTGATATACAGGAAATGATAGATTACTGTCGACGAAATTTTCCCACAAATTGTCGCCTTTTTGGCTTCTTATCGCGCGTAATTCTCGAAATAGCATTTCATGCATAAATTGATAAACAATTTTAGAAGTTATTTTTTTTTCATCCAGCCTTCAGAGGCTGTAGTCAAAATCTTATCTTAGTTAATCACCTTGAAAAGAACGTGTGTATGTAAATTGTGCATTTCAGGTGTAATAATCTTTGTTCTTTCTTCAAAAAAAAAATTCAAATTGCGCCATTTTAGGTGACGTGTCACTTTGTTGATTTTTTTGCAAAAGAATGTATTACGTAATGTTTTGACAGGAATGTCTTTCATTGGACGGAATTTCTGGTGGAAATGATTCCAAAACATCTTGCTTCGGATGTCAACCAATATCAACGTCGAGATAATAATCTTTCTTTGTTGTGGACAAACAAACCTCAATGACATTTTTCTAATCATCTTTTCCCAGACATGTATACTTTCCACGATCGTCGGTGTCTTATTCTAAAGACCCAATCATATCCCTGGTTCTCTCAATTCTCATGGCCATGGTTATACCGTACTTGTACTTGACGCACTGTCTATTTCTCATTTCTTCTGTAATGTTTTTCCACGGTGACAAGCGATCAAATGGCTTCATTGTTTCACCAATATCTTAGTTTGGCATTTGTTAGGTACATTATTATTCAACAAAAAGTATGCATCACATTCACGAGAAGAAAATTTCATCATTTACAGTGCGTTAACATTTTGACATCAATTTCCTGCCGACAGATCTATTCTTTTCCGGGATCGCTCTACTGGCGCAAAGCATGAACGCCCACGAAAGCAATAGGAAAGTGTGCGAATAGGTATCGACCAAATATATATTTTGCAGAGAATGAAATTATTCTATTTTTGGCTCGGTATATTCTATAAGTGGACTACTTAACTTATTTAAATTTTATCGAGTTCCCAGCTGGCACACAACGTGGTTTCAACGTTTATTAAATGTTCATCACGTTCATATAACGTTAGATAAACGTCGAAATAACGTTTTGTACCAGCTAATATTTTTATGTGGGCTAATATAAATAGCGAGTTGATGTATTTGTACTTTTTAGGATGGCGGAGTGACTGAAAGCGATTTGGAATAACCCGCAGTTTTAAACCGCAAAATTGTGGACTATAAAAGAGTTGATTTACCGTCGTCCCCAGTCAATTTGGATCTAGAAAAATCAGAAGCCATCACTGAGAAAAACATATACATAAACCCACCACAATCTTTAATAGTGTAAAGATGGCCAAATAAATTTATTTTCTATTTTTTCCTCAATCTAAAAAAGCTTATAATCACGTTGACGAGTATAAGGTAAAATCACTGATATCTTTTTACATGACTGGGTCGGAATTTCCATATAAAATTTTGTTTTCAATTCTGGTCGTCAACAGCGTGATTCAAATGTTTTGAAATTCGATCGTTCGAAAATCTAGTGTGAAACAGAAAATAATATAGCGGAAAAATCGACTTCAAAACCGGAGACACGGGAAATCTGTGGGCAGTTAGCATATCTAGTGTGTAATGATATCTGTAGGCTTAAAACTTCGTCATAAGCAACATAACCGAGTTTACGTATGTTTGTTTTTCTGCGGCGGAGACGATACGGTTCTAATTTATCTACACCCTGACTGAATGAGGAAGACGGTAAACCAGCACTTTTACCGTCCTCGATTTTGCGGGTCAAAACTGCGGGTTATTCCAAATCGCTTCAGTCACTTTACCGCCCTCAAAAGTGCAAATACATCAACTCGCTATAAAGAGCCCATAGAGGGTTACCATACATCCAACAACTTACAAGATTACTAAAAATAACACATTCTAATCCACCAGCATAGAATGTCACTAATCCAATTGTAACAAATGGCTCACATAGAAAGAATATGGATAAGAAAAAATAGGAAATGGCTTTTTGCTTCATTTTTGTTCAGTTTGATTGATCATAATATTTCGACACAAACAATTTAAGCCCTTAAAATCCTTCTCAGATTTTGTCGTAAACAAAATGATTTTTATTGGTTGTAACAGAATGGGATGAGCTGGAGTTTTTATAAGATACTTCACTAATTGGTCATTTGAAGTAATAGAGATGACGCGTTCTTTAGAAAAAGTAATAAAATTGTTTTTATTACATCTTCACGACCAACCAAATCACATAAGAGCTTGTAAAAACTCCAGCTTGTCCCAACAGAATGTTTGTTTTCAAGAATAGACGATATCGGCTTAACCGAATTCTCCCCGAATGATTACCCATGATGCATTGCGCAAAAAAATTCACGGACGATAACCCTAACCCTAACAATGCATCATGGGTAATCATTCGGGGAGAATTCGGAAAGCCGATATCGTCTATAGTATTTGTTGCAGATCCTTCATAGAAAACTCCACAATTTCTGTCATGCCGATGGGCTTGATGTAAATAATGTACCCTGCTTGACACATTGTCTACAATACTATTCCTGTGTTTATAAATACCTTTGATCAAAAAATTTCTTGAACCTACAATCAGGTAAATGGCATAAATTGAATTGACCCTGAATCTTTACCGAGATATGATATCCTTACACGGCTGTGAGGCTCGATGCATAAAACAATGTTTGAGGGAAAACCTAAAAAAACCCCCTGTCTCAGATACATAATGAGAACCTGAATGTAACCGGGGTAAAATGAAAGATCATAATAAATTCCCAATGTGGGATTGAAATCGCACCTTAAAATAGTGTAGTATAGCTCATTAAAAAGCTATTGATAAAGAGTGGTGCGGCTTTCTAATTATATATTGCATTTAGTTTTCTCCACTTGGCAAATTTCTCTCAGTAAGGAATGATACAGAGATGTAAAAAGAAAACTAAAGACACCTTAAAACAACAAACATTTGTCTGTAATATATCGACAATCTTCGGCTGGATTACTTTCGACCTTGGGGTATTATTTTGTCATTCAATGTCATTTCCAGGCTCTAGTTTCTAGTAAATATGGTTTCAATAGCCTGATTTCGATTCTCGTCTATGTAAGTAGAAGCTTTCTTAGAACATCACCAGTTTTTTACCGTTGCAAGCCCTTACAGCGCATTATTTAAAGATAACGTTCGTATTTTACAAGACACTCCTCTTGAATGGCAAAGATTAAACTGCTGGAAACCGGACTAAACTTTGCCAACAGTTTATAACAAATCCATTAAAGCAATAGTTGGTACTCTAAAGGCATTGATAATTACAGATCAGCATATTAATTAAGGGCACTAATGAGCACGACTCGTAGTGATTATGGACTTTGTTCCTTCATTAATTTATTGCTTAATACTCGTGAGAAATCAAATTTAGTGCCGATTAAAGAAAAATTGTACTCTGATAGAGTAGTAATACTTTTCAAAAGGTGAAACGTATCGAACAGTGATCCCTTTATTGAAGGCTAAAAACAAGTTCGTGTCCCTATTTCAGTTATTTTTACACATTTTTACACAGATACATTGCCGAAATTTAATTCTGATTTTAGAATATGTGTGGAGGAGTGCACGAACTGTAAGTGATGACTTTTTATGGTTCTTTGACGATCTCCTTCACAGAGACTGTCTAGGGCTTTGTATTACAGACCGTTAGCTAAGTCTTCTTTGTAAAAGCCTCTCAGTTAAGAGGGCCGGTCTTAAAAAATCTTGTTTCCGTAGTCCATATAAAAGAAAGAACTGATTTGGCGTCATTTGTAGAAAAGATGTTATTGAAACTACTCCTTTCATTATTTTCAAGTCATTTTGATGAGATATAATTTACTTGCGGTCAAATCAGTTCGCCAAAATACACGCTTAATGAATAATACTCCCTTTGCTGCAAATTCAATTATGAGAATTGTGCGCGCGGTCTTGAAGCGGACGGTAATAGCGCTCGGTCTTGTCTTGAGGGCTAATTTGTAACGTGTTTGAAATACCATCGGGACTGAGCGCGCAACATGACTGAGAATTAATCCTAAGCTCTACATTACTAACTTTCACAAAAATTTTAAACTATAGTGTCCAGTTCAAGATTTCTCACAAAACTTTGCATAAACAATGTTATATTTTCTAGGTGAAGAAATTTGAAAGAAAAGTCGATCAATTCCCTTGGACCGGCGAAACTCGGTATTCGAACATTCCAAAATATCAAAAGATTATTTTGTATGAACCTGATGATGGTATGAACACCAAATAGCTCCGAGAAAAATAAAAATTGATTCCTGCATTTTCAAATTTTGGTTTTAATCAATTTTTGAATTTTTACAATATCAGTTACCAGAAACACAGATCGGTCTAAGTCCGTTCCACTCTTTTGAAAACATGCTTTCAGGATTTTCTGTACAGACAACCAGACACGCTCATGGTGCCAGAACAGAGACATTATCTTCTGTAAGGTGGTTTCTTGTTGACGATAATACCTTTACATTTTGCGGTCACTTTCTTCGCGAATGCTGATTGCGGAAAGATAAATATTTCTGGAATTTCTTTGGTTGGTGCATCGGTAACACAGAGAGATTTCGATACCGTATGTGTAGCTGGAAAATTTCGTAGAAGAAAAATGGGGTTCCCTTCTTCTTTCTGGTAACTTCTTGGGATTAAAACATGACAAGTTGTCTGCTGCTTTTAGCCCAAAGTCTTAGTGTGGTTTTGAAAATTTTTTCCAGGAGTATGGAAAAGTGAGCCAATTTTAATTTGTCGTATAAGCCGCTGTAATGAATGCTCTGAGGAATAATGAGGCATAATATATGTATTTGGCCCGAAAACCTCTTTTTCAATAATACAGGGGATCGACTTATGACCAAACTCTTATAAAATGTACTACATTTGATTCCATCCATGCGAGCTCGGCTTCAGAAGTTATTTTAAGAATTACTTACACCCTCATAATTTGTTTTGAGCTTTTTCTCTGGCATATGGAAAGTTCATCAAAGTTTTGTAATGTTTTGGAATTTTGATTGGAGTTTGTTATCAGTGTTATTGAATGTAACAAAGTGTTTTTGAAGGCGGAGTTTGAAATGAGATTATCTGAATACTCAAAATCTCCTCAGAATACTTGAAGAAAAATTGTGAAACCCTGCGTCCTTGAATAATCATGGTTGGAAATACTAAATAAACCGAACTCTAAACTAAAACTGGAAAGGACATCTTCATGATATCAGTTTAAATCTGGTGAAGGCAAAATGAATAACGTATGGACAGTTCTACCACCTTAAGACATAAACTGATCAAACTTTTTAACAGAAATTGTTATAAAGTTGTTTATTCCAGTCTTAATTTAGGTGTTTCCGACAATATCCGTGTGAATTTATAACTTTTAATGAGACCATTCGGCCAAAAAGGGCTCTCGTTGAAATGTTCGGTCGAAAGATAGTTTGATGGTCATGATAGTGAAATGATGAGCTCTCTTTAGAACGTCTTCAGTCGCTTGTCGGATGTTTTAATGAAACGTTCAAAAGAAGAAGGCGACCCGTCAACCTGTTCACTGAGCCTGTGATCGAAAGTCATTAGCCTGTTTAATCTGAGCCGTCCGCCCGAAGGCTTGATGAAGATGTCATCCGTCTCTTTTAACATCAAGGTGCTAATCAAAATCATGGAAATTTTCCCAAACTTTTTACTACAGTGTTTTTGAATTACATCAAAATGTTTTCAAGTCTGGTATTATCATTAAAATTATTTTTCAGGACCCTCTTCCAAGTATCTTCGCTTGTTCTGGTCGGGTTTTATATTTTATTGTAACCCTCCGAATTCATTGATTTCTTAAAAGTCAGATTTCAAGTTTATTCCAGAAATAAGCCGTACCCGTACCCCCCTATGCTTAATAGTTGTGTAGTTGTGACACCTAGCAGTGCTTCGAAAATAAAAATCCAGGGGATGTGGACTTTTCTTGAAATTGATGATCCTTGATTCACGAATAACTTTTTTTCAATCTACGTGTAGAGAAGTTTTTGTCTTTTAACCATGTTTGAATTTGAGAAACTTGGAGAGTGGTTGTAGATTGTGAAAACTCTGTTATAATCGTTGCAATCTCATGTAATGAAGAAAAGGTCAGGCATACGAACCGGAAGAGATGCTTTATTTATCACTCGTCCACATGAAAAGACAGGAAATGAAAAAGATGAGCTCCACATAAAAGACCACCTATTATTCTGATGTGTATGAAGATCAGCAAACTTAATTAAGAAACACACTTCCAAGACACCATGCAAATCCTCAAACCCTACAATAACAAAACTTAATAAGCTCAACCCCATCTTCTACTGGAGGTCTATCATGACCATAAAACAATCCCTCACACTTTCAATCATTCGATTTTTATGAAATTTAAACTTAGTCTTTAAACCCAATAAAACTAAATCAGCCATCACCAGTATCTCCTTAGCAGGCGTAGCGAAGAAAGCAAAAGATTTTTTTATCAGAAAAGAATTGAGTTACGTTCCTGTATAAAGTTAATAATTCCTTCTTCTTCCTTCGCGTTGATAGAGGGGGCTAAATTATGCTTTAATGGCCCCAACTATGCATCTGAAAGGATAGGTTCAATATATAATGAAGGATATCTCATGAAATAACCTATCATAAATCTACCCTCCCTCAAATAAAAACGTGACTACCCCATTGTGTTTAAAGCCCGAATGGTAGAAACTTCAACCTTTCTCAAGCAAGAAAAGTGAAGATTTGCAACGCTTTTTGAATGACGGATGAAATATAGCGCTTTCTTAGTTTTCACGCGGTACAAAACTGGCGATAGATTCTACTTTTCATCCGTCGTTTGTGTGAAAACCAACTGGGTCAGGCGTTTGGCATGAGGATTAAATGGCTTCGTTCCCCATACAAGAGTTAGTTGTTTTAACGTTCATCTAACGTTTTATGGACGTTGTAAACGTTAGATGAACGTTGAAACAACGTTGTGTGCCAGCTAGGATCTTTGGGGGATCTTTAGCCCCTTCAAGGGACTACCCTCATCTTTGAGTTTCAAAACATGATTAATTACCTTGAGTGCTATGAATTCGTTTTCACAAACTTTTCTGCATCTTCTTTTCTTCTTCTTTGCTGTTTGTTTTGATTGAAGTGTGGAAGCGCTTGTTATTACAGCGTATTGTAAAACCAATACATTAGAAAGACAAACCACAACAAAAAAACTCCTCCATAATACATACATGATACGTCTCCTTCACCAAAATTGAAAACCCGCAATCAAAAAATCTTGATAACAAAACACAAAATTTCTCCAAAATTGTAACAATTTTTCTTTACAACACCAAACTGTAGTTTATAGAAAACCAACTTTTTTATGTCATCTGTGTATTGAATTTTTACTTTTTATTTTTTTGATGTATTTTTTTCCTTCAAAAAAAAAAGAGCAATAGGGTAATAGCAGTGGATCACCCCCTTATCTGACTCTCAACTCCACAAGCTCAGTTCACACTGTGAAATTTCGATATATAAAGCATATCAAACCCTCTCTCTCTCTTTCTATATATCTTTTCGCATGTCAACTAGTCACCCCGTCATCAAACAGCCAGCAAGTTGTTCTACCCATCAATATTTCGTCGACGACACAAAAAGTTAACAAGCTTTATTTTTTTAATTAATGTATTTTTATTGAGATTAATTTTCTTTCCACTGCTTCCTTATTTCATGATATTTATTTCTTGTCGTTCTTTTCCTGGACAATAGAAAACACGAAGCTCAAATACTTAAAAAAACATTAAACAAACGAACCCGAATTCAGTTAAAACAAAACTAAACTCAAAGCTTTGGTTTTCTCGAAATGATTTTTGTTCGTCACAGCGTTTGATGACATATGAAACAAAATTCTGCCAAAAGAAGGGCAAGCTTTACAAACTACTACATAATTATCCAAAAATTCTACGAATGTCTTCAAATCTATGGGAAACATAATTAACTTGTTCTATTTGTGGTGCTGAGATAGCCCTCTTTTTTTTTTATGTCAGTTCTTTAATCGAGCACTCAAACCACTTTTTTCATAAACCATGCAACCTAGAATTCTAACAGTCACGAAAATATTGCTTGTGATAGTTCGGTGGTATAGCCGAGACCCAGAAAACTAATTTTTTAAATCTTGATAGATAGAAACAGCACAAATTTGCACTAGAACGAACTCAAATACAACATATTTTCAGTTTCAGTTTGTACATCAATACATACAAGATCTTTATGCAAAGAAAGTGTTCTCTGTTGTTGAAAACAATCCCATGTAATTTCCTGAATAAATCATTATTCGCACTTAAAAATAGATGCGCCTCATTATCTCAGATCTACACTCGGAAAAGAGGCTCATTACCACAAATGAATTTCCCAAAGACCTCTCACCCTCTCTCTCTTCATGCACCTCCCTCTAATGAATTAACACTTCATGGGTTTATTGGTGTCTTTTTGAATATATTCCCAATCTCTGAAAATACTTGATTGCATTTCTTAAACTTCTGTTCTGGCTGATCAAAACATACGATCCACTTCGATATAAGACTACCTCTTCAGAGCTCTACTATCCTTCTTCACGAAGACGTCAATAACCAATAGAATCCATCATCTCAAGCTCCAATAAAACAATCCACAATGATGTAAGTAACTTTCAGACCGTCTCTCCCCTATTTTTCTCACAACAAAATGTCTGTCAAACCTTCCAATCCAATGACCATCTCTCCAATTCTCTCTCTCTTTATCCTATCTTCTAACAGTAAATCGTGTTATAAGATTTGGAATCAGATTGAACAAAATATATTTTATCATCATAATCATCATCAATTTTAATCCTTCGATGAAAAAAACCTGAAAACAGAAACCCCTCCCTCCATATCGGCCACCCTACGAGCCAGCACACGACACGTCATTTCAACGTTCATGCAACATCCATCACGTTTATCTAACGTCCACCTAACGTTGTATGAACGTCGAAACGTCTTTTTATGCTGCCCTCTCTCGTCACATAAGTGATGCATCATTTCAATCATTTTATCCTATTTTATCCTTTACTTGTTCGTAAACATGTTCTACTTCCTTACTTCGACTTTCATCTTTTATGGAGAGAGAAATGATGAAGAGAGACCTCATTTTTCCATATGGAGCTCCTATGAAAACTTTGTTTTTCAATAACGAAATCTTAACAACTCAAAAACTAATCATGTTAGCTAGACAAAATATTTTCATTCAAAGAAAACTGAAAGATATTGAAAATAATGAGAAAGGGAGTTCTTGATAACGTACAAGTATATGAAAATAATCATTAAAGTAAATTAAAATAGAAAAACCACCTGCAAAATAAAAACAATAATCTCGAAGTTGTTGTTTATCTGGTATGCTTTCCTGAGATTGCTTTGAATTGAAAAATAGAACCTCCCAGAAAAGATTCCAACCCTTCACGTAATACGTATGGAATAAAAAACATTCTTATTTTGGCGAAGTAGAAGAATATATCTTTATTCCTTATATGAAAATCAAAACTCTTTGTCATAACAATTTGTAAACTCTCTCTCGAGAGAGAGCCACAACCGAAATAGCTTGTCTCTCGTCACTCCTCTAATCTCTTCAAATCTCAAACGAAATTTCTTGTTGGAAAACCTTGTAAACGATTGTACTCAATTCAAACAAAGCGATGTTAGAGTTACAGTCTCTTCGCACTGGTAAAAAAATTCCCAGGAAAAATCCTATCCTTTTATTCGTAGAAGTGTTTCTTAAAATCACAAAAAAGGTTGCTCATCTTTCAAATTTCACGATCCATGCATCATTCTGATATAATATTTATTTTCAAAAATATTCACAAACAACATGCTTGCCATCAAGTCTTATAAATCATTGATGGCGAAAAACTGCTTGAATACATTGACAATAAATGATGTGATAGAACTCCTAACAATATTCAAATCTCAATCCCAAACGTATAAACATGATATTGAAGTGTCTCTTCTCTGTAAAATTTGTTTGTAAAAAGTTTTGAGAGATTGATGGATGGAACAGCTTCTTTACTTTCTAACCATCAATTGATTGTATCAGAAATCACGTCAAAAACAAGACAAGATAAGGTAGAAAAGAAAAGAGAGAGACTTTATACTCAAGAGAAGAGAAGAGACAGTTCGAACTTGTTCATTCATCTCTTAAAGACTTTAAGTCCATGCGAGATGTCAGTTGGACTTTTAATCACCAAATCACAACAAAGCGCATTTTCACACAACTGAACAAAAATCGTTAAATGCGGAAACTTAACTCGTTGACGTCGCTTCTAAGTGAGAAAAGAAAAACGTTATGAAAATTTCTCCTTAATATTCAACAATTTTGTTAAAGTGAACGAATGTTTAATACTACAGACTGATGAAAGGTGGATGACAGGATTTGACCACAACTCGAATGTTTTGCATTAAACACACTATCCTTCCTTCGTGTACTATTATGAATGTAAGAAAGGGAATTCGGCGTTAACCTAGCAAACTTACAAAGCCAATTCACTGCATTTTCATGTATTTGAAAGTTTCAGAGAAAATCATTTTTTTTGCAAGATAGATCGAACCAGCCCAAGGGAGGTTTTACATAATCATAATATACTTGTAATTAGAAAGATGGTACAATTTTCTAATTGACAAATATTACATACCACAATTTTTCAAGCTTATTTCAATCAATTCAGATACATATAAAATTTACTTCCATCAAAATCTATGACGTCATTAGGAAATTAATTATCCTCATAAATCATGAAAAGTCATCATCGTATTTCCATTATCATAAAAAAATAAAAAAATTGACGAAATTAAATGAACCTCCATGAAACAAAAGTGCTCAAATATTGAAAAAGGTGATTGAAATTTCTCCAGACTCCAGAAATTCACAGCGAAGAGTTTTAATGGCGTTCTTTACCTGAACATCTGAAACAATTTTGCAAATCAAAAAATCAAAATATCTACTAAACATCCACTACGAACTGTTTTATACGCTTAAACCATCACGAGGCGAACTTGAAACAATCTCAATAACGCAGCCAATTGTTCAAGGACACTATCCAAATAAAATCAAATAAGTAGTCCAAGAACAAGAGCCAGAACACTCCAAGAACAGCCTTCCGTGGACCAAAAAAAGGTTGAAATCTGACAAAATGTCGTTGTAAAGAAATCTCAAAACAAGCTGTCTCAGTCTCCAACGTAAACATTTAACAGAGAGAAAAGAGAGTTCAAAAGCGGGCTAATCCTCTTCACAAAAAGTAAGCATGAAAGCCTCGTCGTTTAGCTTGTTGCTCAAAAAGGAAAAGAGTTTTTCCGTCCCTTTTATCTCTTCAAACGCATAACGGTTTATTCGCCACACGCTGGAGAGAGAGATGAGGAAAAGGGTCGCTTTCTGAACATACTAACAGAACACATAACGGTTTTTTCTTTTGCTTTCCACTCTTTCTTTCATTCACTTCCATTTTATTGAGATCCATTTTTAACTTGACGCTTACTTGTAAACATAATACCTAGTTGTGCTTTATAGTTCCTTCATCAAATGCTATCAATAGAATAATAAGGGCTTAACGGCCAGGGTGCAATTTTTCTTTTTAATTCAGGTTTCTTAATCTGAGTACAGTTTTCTCTACGTCATTGTGTTCGCTTTAATTTTGACAGTGGTTTATACTCCACGTTAAGGCTGCGCAAATAAGTTATTTCGCTTCTGTGCCCGTTGGCCTTTTTTATTATTGGTCTCGTTTTTAGAAGCGATTACCTCAACAAAAACAGATTCTTTGGTGAATCTCATTTGAACTATTTGTTCAAAAGTGAGATTTCTGATCTTTAACTTTTTGGCTGGATCGGGCTTTCCATATAAAAGAAAGTGTGCCAATAGCTAACAAGTCCGCCGTTTTATATTCGATTCTGGCTGTCAACGGTGGGATTCGAATGTTTTGAAATTCAAACGTTCAAAAATCCAAAGTAAAAACAGAAAACAACATCATCATCATCATGTTTCGGCCGCAGTCGAGACCATGGCATTAACAGTCCTTCTCCAAACATCCCTATCCCTCATAACTGTTCCAAGATCTTGTTTTGGTATGTCTGTGTCCCTAGAGAGAACATCAGGCAATGATAGCCTTCTACCCCGATGGATTGTGTTTGGGGGCCTCCAAAGGAGAAGTGAGGAAATAATCTCGTGCTCAGCGCGATAGCAGTGTCCAGCAAATTGAGTTCTCCGTTTCTTAAGAACTTTAGAAATTCTAGGAATATTTCCATAGATTATCTGAAGAAGTGTGGGATGGTTCTTCCACGAAAGATTTTTTATTCTCATAAGCAAGCGTGTGTGTTTCCCGTCTAATCGTTTTTCTTGCAGCTTTGAGGGGTCATGTCTCAGAACCATATAGAATAATCGGTTCAATTATGGTATTGACAGGGGAGGGGCAAGCAGTTAATACACAACACTATGCGTATTAACTGCTTTTTGGAATTTTTCAAAGGGACCACCACCCCTTGACACTTAGTACACTGTTTTAACTGTTTTTGACCCATTAAAGGGGGGGGGGTTTGTACTTTTACGGTGTGACGGGCTTGGCCCTTTTTTAGTACAATATTACGGGATTTGACGAAAAAAGAGACGGGAAAACGGTTTTTTTAAATCAGACGGTGACGGGATTTACGTACATTTTTGCCCTGTACAAGCCGTTGTGAAGGTGTTATTATTTTTTCAATTTTCGGGATTCCGGGATTCAGCAAAAATTTTGACGGGAAAATGGTATTTCGAACCCCTACAATCCCCCCCCATTAAATATATACACCACCCCTAAAGTGAGTTTGCAGCGGCCGACAAACCGTCCCATGCAGGTCCGCCGTGTATTTTCCCGTTAATTTGATGCAATACAAGGGGTTTTAACTGTTTTGAGACTACTTATGTCACAGATTTATGTCATTAGAAAATTTAAATTAAGTTTTTGTAAGTCGGGGTGCAAATCCATTACCAGACAGTTACCTAAGCCATGCAACATTAAAATTTTTAGATTTAGAGTAAGCAGAAATTTTTTTTAGCTCTTCCAGTTGGGGTGTTCGTCCACGTAGTACGTACGCACTAAAATGTCGAAAATCGGATACCCCCTCCCCCTGTACGCAAGCGTACGCAAAAGGCTATACCCCCTGGTAAGTACGTACTTTTCATCCACACCCCCCCCCCCCTTCGATTGAAGAAAATTTCGAATTCAGATCATTTGGTTCGGACCTTTATTTCATACATGAGACTTGATGTTTATTAAGCAACTTTTTCTTTTCTTTGATGCGTATAAGAAGCGTAAAAATCGACAAAAAAACAAGCTGGCCTGGGCGGTTAGGTGGGGTGGGATAAATTTTCAAACGTTACGTGATCTATTTTTAGCAATTTGATTCGTCAAAAACTGTGAAGTGAAGTTCGAAAATCCCTCACACCTCAAATAGCTGGGCTAGCCTGCCGTCATATGAGCAGCCCTTTTGTGTACTGCAAGAGCAAATGACATCAAATTTTGCCTCTAAGAACCTTGGTAATGGTGTAGGACGCTACATAAATGGTCTAAACGAAATAGACGTTACCACGTATACACCAGGTTATGACCCACGTGGTCACGCTACCTTTCGATAAGGAACTTGCCTTCTTTTCTTTCGTGAGCCTAATACATGTTTTTTATAAGCATAACGCTTATAAGCATAATGAAGGCTCAGATTTGCAGAATTCCTAAGCATGTTATAAGCATATATTTTTCAGTCAGCCTGAAATATTTTTCAAGTTGTCATTTTTTATCTGTTTAAAAAGGTCTGATAAAAGTCAAGTAAAAAAGAGACATTTCACGGCTAGCTAGATTTCAATGCTCCCAAAATCTGAACAAAATTTTCCAACATTTCTGAAATTTCACTAAAAACTTAGCTCGGAGTTAATCATAAGCATGATTTATAAGAATGTCTGGATGCTTTGAGAACTTAAGCATACACGAGCCTGATCAAGGGGCATACACTTGCTTATAAAAAAAACATGTATATAGTATTGATACGCACACGGGGATTACGGGCGAAAATGCTCCCTTTTACCTCTATAGGTCTTTACACGATCAACGAGTGTTAAAAACAGGAATCTTTAGCCTGGGATGGATCACTTAAAAGTTGAATATTTTTTGAAATTATCGTTGAATGGTCTTCAGTAGACTTTGCGTGTGATTAGGCGTTCTCATATAGCGACTGAACACATATGTAGATTTTCAACAAAAAATTAGCCAAGTAGAAGACATTTTACGGACCGATTTCTCGAAAGTTAAAGTTTTTTTAAGAGTCAAACGAACAAGTCAAAGCCCTCTGCGTAGGAAAATGCCCTGAATGTCTAGTCTAGGCTACGCTTTTTGATTATGCGATTTACAGTCCATATGGTTAGGAAACTTTCTCTTCCGAAAATATGAATTGAGGTTAATTAGGTTTTTTTCTACCGTTGGCTGGAATCCTTTGATATAATTTGCTACCAAAACAGAAGCTTTTGGCATAAGGAAAAAATTGCTTTGGGAGTCAGCACTATATAAGCACAGTCAGCCGGTTCCAGTCTCTGCTCTTTTTGATGCCCCGTTCAGCTCGTGTAGCCCAATCTGCTATTTAGAGATTTCTCATATTCTTAGATGACCTGGCTATTCACGTAAAATATCGACACATTTGTGTCTCGTTTTGCTATATACCAATGTATAGCAAAAGAAATTCTTAATGCAATGGTATTTTATTGATTCTTGTAAAACTGTGAGAAATCGAGTAAAATCAAGATGAAGTTATAATTTTCTCGAGCTCTAGCTTTTATATAATGGTGCGGCCATGATGCGGTTATATCAGTAGAATTGCTAGGAAATTCTGACCAATAAGATATAGGTACCTTTTCGTATAGGTGAGATGTACCCAAAATATAAGCCCTAAAAGTTTGTGCATAATCAGGCCTGAAACAAAAGAATTTTGTCACAACACGCTAATTATGCAGATTTTTAAAGCGACAACAAAAGAAATCTACTAACCCAAAAAATATCTCTCTTAAGGGCAAGACCTGGTATATGGCGAGTCGTTTTTTCATCGTTTTCAAGAAACTGTTTTTCCATCTCTTAACATTCCTCTGGTAATCTAAAATAATATTTTCGAATCTTCCGCTTACTTACAGTGTAAAGCCAAAGAGACTTTCTCTGTCAGATACGTCTCACTGCATACTCACCACCATGTACAAAGGGACCACTGGGAAGTCAAGGATTGACCGACTGTTAGACCATCGACTTTTCAGAAAACTTTACAGATCAAGACATAACCTGAGATATGGAATAAGCCTTGTGGGCCGGGTAAGGTATTTTTCCTCTTATTTCAAATTTTTCTTACATAGAGAAAATACTGAGGTAACGACATACCTTATCGGGGAAAAAAATGTCGGAGTTTTATTTAGTCGGGGTTTTTTTTCGTCGGGGAAAAATTTCGTCACCTAGAGGCATTTTCGTCACTTTTCACCGACCAAACTTTCAAATTCGTCACTTTTCCCCGACCAAAATTTCAAATTCGTCACTTTCACCCGACTATATTGTCCAAAATAAATGGTTTCCTTCACTAGCTCGAAAATGGATTTTTTAAGGGCTCTGACCATAGTGAATTTTTCATAATTGCCGTGTTTAAAATGTGTTTTCTGACTGATGTAACCAACAAAACTATGGCATGTTATACATTTTCTGTTAGACAAACTATTCCTGAATATGAAAATTCAAAAGTTGCATTGAAAAAATTTGATGAAGAAGAAAATGAAGACTTTTGCGAGGAAGAGTATTTCAACTTTGAAAAGCTTAGTTTCGGCAAAGAAAAAACATTATGAAAATTTTTTTGCAGTAGATGGTGTATCTTCTACCGAAAAATAAAAATTTTTGCGGAAAATTTTTTAAATGCTTCTTTGTCTCGAAATCTTCAAAATAGTAGTTTCTCATCAATTTTTCATCTGGATTTTGCTTAAAAAAACAGTCATAACTTTGGGACGAGATGGAGTTTTTACAAGCTCTTATTTGATTTGGTTGGTCATTAACCAGTAATAATAAAATTTTGTTACTTTTTCTAAAGAACGCATCATTTTTATTACTTCAAATGACCAATTATTAAAGTATCTTATAAAAACTCCATCTCATCTGATAACTTTTGACACATCATTTTAGAAAAATTTTCCGCACAATTTGAAATAGTTTAATTCTTTGCAGACAGTTTGAAAAAACTTCGAAACAAAAAGGTTAATTACCCATTAAAACTTAGCACTTTTTATAAAAGAAGGTGATGCCTTTTTAAAGTTCATAACGTCATTTTTGCAATTAAGTTCTTACTTACTCTTAAGGGATTTGATTAAAAAGCAATTTATAAAGGTAATTCTTTGTTAAAAGTGTTAAAGAATCTAAAACATAACTTTCATGTTCTGATACTAAAATCAATTTTCCGACTATGGTCATAGCCCTTAATTCGACGTTTAAAGCACTAATTTCGGTAAATAAGGTGTAAAAAAATTAGATTTGAATTTTGGTTGCGGTATAAAATTTCGGGTAAATGTTTTGGTCGGAGATAAAAAAGTCGGGTACAAATTTTGGTCGGGTGATAAAATCGGGCAAAAATTTCGTCACCCCCTCAAAATTTTCGTTACTTTCCCCCGACATTTTTTTCCCCGACAAGGTAATTTTTTGCCCCAAATTTTGCACTATTTCAACTGGTACTTACTTTTCCCGTTTACCTTGCTTTTTGGACCTACCTCGGAGTTTCTTTAAATTAACTTGTGTCCTTCCGTCCGTTCGTTCGTCTGATGCATGCTTTTCTCAGGGTTGGCTCGTTCGATCTTTCTGATTTTTGCAAAATTATGGAAAATGGTAATGCTCAAAATGTGACGGAGCCCGATCTCCGAAAATGCCGGAAATATGTCGGAAAAAGCGGTCTCATAGCATTTTTTCGAGCTTTTAGCATTATTTTTTTCTGATTTCTTTTTTCACAAAGATATTTTGGAGAAAATTTTTTTTCCAGCTGAAAATGCCGGAAATATGCCGGAAATTGCCGTTTTTGCAAATTTTTTATTAGATTCCTTTCCTTATATTTCGTTGTTTTTTCACACAAAAATAATATTGATAACAATGCCCACTATCAAGCATGATTAAATTGTCAATAAAACTGATTTTTGAAGCAGGAACTTGTTGAACTTGTTGAACTCACTGGTCCACAATTTGACCATGGGCATCGTAAACTGCACATTCTATATTTATCATTGTACAGTATTCACCTAATGAAGATTTAAAAAAGATATTTATTGAGCCTAGAATTTTATCGCTTTCTTTAAAGTTTTAAATGAATTTTTTGAATCATATGATAGCTAAAAGATAGATCAAAATCATTCAATGGAAATTTTGGGATTTAGGCCAGAATATGGGGTGAAAACACGGATACTTGAAAGACGCGTGTCGCCTGTTACTCCTTATGTTATCTTAAAGGGACATAAAAGTACTGATGAAAATTGTAAACAAACCGTTTGCAGCGGGATACAAAATCAAAACTAATGTCACATGTCAAAAATAAAAATAAAAACAAATATGGCTGATTTTGATTGTTTCAATTGTTTTACAAGTTTGTTTTGGACACGCGATTTTAATTGTTCTCTTTAATAACACTTGGTTCGCGCAATGTTTATATTTTACTACTTTTATGTCCCTTTAAGATCATTTTCAGAAGTAGGATTTCTAGCATTTGGATGGTAGGTGTATGTATTTTGTCCTGCTGATGGGACTCATTAGCAATGCGTACTGCACCCTCACTGGCCTGATCGATTTAGCAGATCGATTTTATGCTAAAAATTCAGGTGACACAATAGGATGTATTCGTTAAAAAAGAATATTAAAAAATTACTAAAATAATCAATCAGCGATTCTAAAAAATATTATAATGAATTATCCAACCAACCAAAACTGTTGTCTTTCTAAAGATATAAGAAAACAATAATCGAATTCTTTTCACCAAAGTAATGATTTTTGGTAACTCCAGGGTACGACCATTCTTCTGAATCGGGTAGGTGTTCGTATACCTTAAACTTTCCATTATTCATAATACACTGGCCTCTTTGTTTAGGATGCAATAAAATAGATTTTGCATTTCTTAGTTCCTCTCTATTTGGATATTCTAAAGCGAAACCGTTAGGAAAGTAACCACCAACGTTTCTTCTTCTGGTAACAAGGTACAGAGGATAAGTTCGTCGAACTTTTTCTTTCCTGATAAAAAAGAAATTTCTTCCTCCATGTTTCACTGACTTTGGTATTCCATTTTCCAACAATGCTGAGATAGCTTCATACCAATCCTTGTACGAAGTGAAAAGATTTGATCCTGTTTCTATGCCAAGTAAGTACTTATTAGCACCCCAGAGCAGTTTATCTTCTTTAGTAGTAGCGGATGATGGTGGCTGCACAATTGGCAAACTTTCAGGCAGCGGATCTTTCTTTAACTCATTTTCATTATTGGCTTCCATTGATTCGATTTTTTGACGAAGAGCTTGTATTGCCAATTCTTTTTCTCTTTCCATCTGCCCTAGTTTAATCTCATTGTTTTTCTCTAAGTCCTTCATCTTCAATGCGAACTCATTTTCCTTGGCAACCATTTTTGTTCGGTATTCATTTTCCTTGGCAGCCATTTTGGTTTGGTAATCATGCTCTTTCACCAGAAATGCTTTCTCCGTTTCATTGATTTTCGCCTTGCATTCATTTTCCTTGGCAGCGATTTCCTTGTCTTTTTCAGCTAGTTTGTTCTGCAACTCATTCTGCTGTTTCAGCATTTCTTGATTAATTACACCTTTGTGTGACTCCAAATCATTCGTTATTTTTAACTTCATGAGTTCCAGCTCATGAGTTAACGATTGGTTGTCCTTTTCAAGCTGCAAAATCTTCATTTTTTGCTCTTTGTCTTGGTTGGACATTTCTTTCTCCAATTCAAGAATTTTGATGCGACTTTCAAATATCATATTTTGAATCTGCTTGCCATGGTCATCTTTAAGTTTTGCGACTTCACTACTGTTGTCAACTTTGTTGGTGACATTTCTACCAGTAGCACTGTGTGCCAAATTGTGATCATCAAGGTGTGCAGAATCCATTTTTTCGTTTCTTTTTTGGTCTACATGAGAAATAGTGTTAATTTGGCTATTACAGACTACTTTATAGACTACTATTATAGCCTACTTCTGCCTGAACTGTCATTTGACTTGGAGCTTTTGGCAGGGCTGGTCGTTTCAAAAGTATTGTTCTTTTCCGTTTTCAGGGCTTTTCCCATCTAAATAATAAATAAATGAATATTACAATTATATCGGATCATGAAGGTAATAAAAATATAAATGCGCAGGACAATCTCGCACTTAAATTTACTATATTTGTATTTATGATCAATTCTATATCTACCATTACAGTATCATAGTGTCCTCCCCCGGGGGGGAGGAAATCAATTTTCCAGTTTTGAATGGGTGAGGGGGGAAAATGAAAATTTGAATAGTAAAGGGGGGAAAAAAAGAGGGGGGAAAACATCGATAGTTGGCAAATTTGGTGGGGGGAAGTGTGAAATCACTTCAATTTTATCTCAGCAACCAAGGTCAGTCCACATGATATCATGTGATTAGATCATGATTGAAAATTAACCAATTTTCGTTCTATTTTGTCTAGTATTCCTTTTGCAGCAAAATTTTACGTCTGTGTCAGGTTGAAATTTGAGAAATTTATACAGGTATATGGGGGGGAAATGATATTTTCAGAATTTTCTGGGGGGAAAGCAAAAAAGAGGGGGGAAACTAAAAAACTGAAAAGTCATAGGGGGAAAAAAAAGAGGAGGGAGGTTTAAAAAAATCAAGAATTTGGTGGGGGGGAACAAACCCTGGAGGACACTATGAGTATGAATAATACTTCTACTGAATATGTAGAATCAGACACAGACCATCTAAAAAGAACGACAAACCCTAACCCCAACTATGAAAGGGGACTGTCCATGTAGTACGTACGCACTAAAATGTCGAAAATCGAGTACCCCCTCCCTCTGTACGCAAACGTACGCAAATGACTGTACCCCCCCCCTTTGGTAAGTACGTACTTTTTCATTCAGCCCCCCCCCCCTCGGTTGAAGAAAATTTCGAATTCAGATCGTTTGGTTCGGACCTTTATTTCATACATGAAACTCAATGTTTATCAAGAAACTTTTTCTTTTCCTTGATGCGTATAACAAGAGTAAAAGTCGACAAAAAAACAAGCGAAAAAGTACATTTTCCTTTGACCCCTCCCCTCCCTCTGTACGCAAGCATACGCTTTTGAGAAGACTCCCCCTCCCCCCTTAGTACGTACGTGCTATGTGACACCCCTGTCTCAGTGCCCCGATAGAACTTTTTCCCTCAGTGGGGATGAAAATTTCTATCAAAATGCCAATGGGGATAGAAATTCTATTGTTTCCAGCTCGAAAATTCCAGTGGGGATGGTTTTGGAGTGCAGTTTTTTACATTCAGTTTTCAATGGGGATAAAATCATAGAGCAATTTCGCAGTAGGGTTGAAATTGTAGGATATTTTTTCCACCGGGGTCGATTTTTTTGGCCTATTTTTCCACCGCTGGAGTTCTTTTGTGTATATCTTGGAGAAAATCTTTTTAAACTTTCAAAATCTTCAAACAGAATCTAAATATCTTTATATTGGTTCGACTGTAATAGACATTTTTGTAAACTAATAAACGTTTTTTTTTTAAAGAAACACACTTTTAAGAAACATGAGGCTCAGAATGCCTAAAAACTAAGAAACATCTAAGAAACATGCTGAGGCTGAGAATGAGAAAATAAGATTTTTTAACTCGTTTTTTTTTTAAGAACCTTCCAACCCAGCCTTCCACGAGGCTGATTATGTTAAAAAGTTTAGAAACATGTAAGAAACATTTAAGGCTCAAAAGGCCGATTTCTTAAGAAACATTGAGGCTGCTTGGTGAAACTAGTTTCTTAAAAAAAAAACGTGTATATATTTTGGGTTTTTTCCGACAGGTCGAAATTTTGTGATGACGTCATCGGTTTTTAGATGACGTCATGAATTTTTTTTTCTTCCTGGAAATTTGTGTCATGATGGAGAACACCTGTACCAAATTTCATGGCCATAGCTCTTCTAGATCGAAAATGATCGAGGGTGGTAGATTCTACCCCCCCCCCAGGGGATACAAAAGTCAAAAAAACTTGGGGCTGATATGGTTAACAAAAGATTTCTCTTTCTTTCCTACAACATGCTTAACAAAAAAATTTTAAACCTACAACTCGCTTAAATAAAGTTTTTTAACCTACAACTTGCTTAACAAAATTTTTTTAACCTACAACATGCTTAACAAAAATTTTTAACCTACAACAATACAGAAAGAAGTATTAAACCTACATACAACTCGCTTTACAAAAATAATTTTTTACACAGACAGAAAGAAGCATTAAACATACAAAACAAGCTCCCATTACACTTTTTGCTTTGTCATTATAACAAATTGAAAATACGTTCAAACACACAATAGAAACCTCTCTATAATTCTTGGAATTCTATCAATCAGCTTTTCATAAGAATGCTGCAAGCTCCTTTATAATAACTTCAACATTAAAGTGTAAATTATTCGTTTACCCCGATAAGATCCATGATTAAGCTTTAACACTAATATAATCTAATAACCAGTTAATTCAGTTAAGTCATTCATCGCTGGTTCTGTTTTCAAAAAACTGTTTCTTATAGTGCGATGTGGCTTACAAAGAACTTTTGCTAAGGTGTTTGACAGATTACTAAAAGAGGGATAATATTTGTTTAGATATGTCTTTTTCTGTGTTTTTATGAATGCCATCATACAGTTAAACACAACATGCTGTACAGTTGGGGGCGCACGGGGTTTGCGATTTCCGAAATACCGAATAATTTTGCCAGAATTTCTGAAATTCCATATAAAAATACTTGCAATTCCGATACTATGATTTTTTTTGGTATTTTTCCTCGTTTTGACTTATTTTTCATCAAATTTGATTTTCATGTATGAATTTCGATAAAGGGGGATAAAGACTTTATAATACCGAAATTTCGAAGCAAAAATTAATGGATTTCCGATACCGAAACAATTATTTCGGAATCCTGAAGTACCAAAGGAATTTTGCCCGATTTCCGAAATTCCAAAGAAAAAAGGGTCGATTTCCACAATTCCAGTACATAGGTCCAATATGCATTGTGCTTGTTGAAAATCTATACACCCCTGTCTTACAGCCCCGGTGGAACTTTTTTCCTCAGTGGGGATAAAAATTCCTATTGAAATCCTAAAGGGGATAGAGATTCTATTGCTCCAAGGTTAAAAAACCCAGAAGGGATGGTTTTCGAGTACAATTTTTAAACATGGAATTTCGAAGGGGTTTATCTATTTTCTAGCTATTTTCTTTTTTCTTTTCTACCCAAATTTTGGAACTTATTTCCCTTCTAGTTCCGACTATACGACCAATCTTTTGACCATGAACTTTTCCTTCCAGAAAAGTTTTGGAACACAATACATTGTACTTTCAATAAAATCTGTTGGTTTTAAGGCCTTTGAAATATGTTAAGATACCCTTTATCACGCAAAATAAAACTTAAGCATAACGAAGACTACTTTCCACTAAATTGAGGAATGGAGTCATCTGCTATAGAGCTTTTACTGTAAATTTTGAATATCCATTATTGATGAGAAGAAGTTATCTGTATTGTTTTATATACTAGATATAGCTTACACTAAGTGCCACCTAATAATAATAAATAAAATATATTATAATATATAAAATATAAGCATAGGTTTGGTTACATGAAGAAATAATGTGAAGATTTTCTTTTTTTCTAAAAATAACAATGTACTGTAAAGAATATATCTAAATAAATAAAAATGATGGGTTAGTTCTAAAAATGACAATATAAACGATCCATCCAAATAAAAATGATGGGCTAAGCGGGCTAAGTGCAAATCACAACAATGACTCCTTTATAACTACTTTAAACTGCATCCCATTAAACGAACCCTCCCCAATTTCTTGCTGGTTATCCCGTAAAATATATATAGGGAAAAGATTCCAGAAAAGTATCAAGAATCTTAGTGCGGAAATGGGAATCTTATACAAAACAACGGTACACTGGAGTTTTTAATGATTCAAAATGAAAATCCTGATTAGCAAAAGGTGTATCAAGATCGGTGAAGTTCGATATTGAAGCTTCATTTATTACCTTGTTGCCCATTTCCGACGGCTTATTAGCAGACACCCACACTAAAAAGCTTATAGAGCAGGCAAATATCTATCATCCCATCGGCCGGGCGATGTCAATCGAACTGTTTGATTACCGAACCAAATCGAACAGTCATCGAACCAAGAAATTCCGGTAAGGTTCAATTAGTTCGATTGATGTTTGATGTGTTTGATTTACGGTTTTCATTCACAAATCATTCTCAGAGCACATGAGCAACTCTTTTCTGCTAATCCAATGATTGTAAGGGATCGCTTAGGCTAGAGCTATTGCGCTAGCAATAACTGGAACCATTTGAGCTACAAAAACATTGATTGAACTTAATCGAACTGCGATATAACTTTAATCAAACTGAAGATTTTCTGGTAAAGTTCGATTAGTGTTCGATCAGGTTCAGTAATCAAACACCTAACCGTTTGATTTCGTCTGATGAAATTTGATGGTTCGATAACGAAAATTGGTTTGATAGGGTTCGGTTGACATCGCCTGGGCTGGCATCGGGGAGGAGCTGGAACCAAACACATTGATTGAAAAACAATCAAACTTCATCAGATAAAAACTGTCATCAAACTTATATAATCAAACTAATCAAAAATTTTTCTTTCCAAATCAGGCAGGGTAATCGAACAGCTACCGTTTGATTTCGTTGGATAGTTCGACAGTTTGATTACAAAAAATGATTGCTGAATTTCAATTGACATGATTTCTAGGCTAGGAAATATGTGGAAATACTTGCTAAAACTGACTGTTTGTCACAACTGGTTAACATTTAACACATAACTATCTGGTGAAAAAAGGAAAAAGAAGATCGTAAAAGATCATACCTGTGTGCTGTTTGTAGTTTTGGTGAAGAAGAGGGCTATGAGTTGTTGTGGAAATTAACTCTTTTTGTACTATTTACTGAGCATTATCAATTTATTGGTGCATTCACTAACTACACAAACATAAAATACTTAGCAGT
The DNA here is from genome assembly GCF_902728285.1 of Clytia hemisphaerica. Taxonomy (NCBI): domain Eukaryota; kingdom Metazoa; phylum Cnidaria; class Hydrozoa; order Leptothecata; family Clytiidae; genus Clytia; species Clytia hemisphaerica. Next base: position 210,352 of record NW_027104499.1, on the reverse strand, counting down.
AAACGAATAAAAAACCTCTTTAAATACTCTACAAAAGACCAGAAAACATGATAAAAATTTATAAAAACAGCAGCAAGTTTCAAAAGCATGTGTCAAGCAGCCATAAAAATGCTCACGATGAATGTTTACAAAGGCTTGGTTACACTTCTTACACTAGCGTATTTTAATTATTAAGAAAAGCGCTGTTTTTTATCTTTGTGAGTGAGTCCACCTTTAGAATATTGGCCGTAGTACGCCCGCAGCCAAACACCCACGCCATAATCCCCCAATGTACGGAATACTATAAATACGAGCTAGCCGTGTACGACAAAAAAAAAAAAAGACGGCGAAAATTTATACCATCTGCACAACCTCGTGAAGCTATGAAGCCACCTATGGTTGCTGTGCTCGCTCGGTGACAATAATCTATTTCATTCATTTATTAGAAGTGTAATTCTCGTGTCTATTGACCTCTATGAAACAATCTTTTATATAATAATTACCATTTACGAGGCGTAGTGATATAGTGTTTATCATCCTTGACTCCCACCTGGGATGCCCGAGTTCGATACCCACCGTGTCTCTAAGATTCACTTGGCAAGTGAATATACCTTCGTCCGGGTCAACCCATGCCATGTGAGGGGAATTGGGTACCATTACTCTGATACAAGAGTATGGGGAGGTAAAACAGACATTGTTACGTGCCGCGGCACTCATAAGGTTCGGCCTCGCGTGAACATCGCTCTCCCAGTGTCGTTCGAGTGTCATGGTATACGCCATGGCTTGGCAGCTCGCGTCTGTCAAGTCGTAGTGTCTGTCAGCGCTGTGATTCCTACTCTATTGTGGATAGGACCCATGGCGAATGCATTCGGAGGGCTCATGTCTATCTATCTATCTATTTACGAGGCTTATTTTTTTCATCCCCTTATAGGTGCTTATATCCCAGGTAAAATGTTAGGAAAATTCCGAAAATCCGTAAAATTCCAGCCTAAAAACAGGCAAAAATCAGGAAAAAACATTTTCTGTAGGTTCAGATAATGATTTTAAGACTTGGTAGATTCATAATACCTAGACGTTCTTCATATAAATGGTTTTTGTAACCCCTAACGAGTCTTGTTGCTCTTCCCTGGTTTTATTCAATTGCTTTGATGTTTGATGAGCCTTGGAAAACAAACAGCTTGTGCATACTTAAGGTGAGGTCGTACGAATGCTATGAAGAGTGCACGTAGTATTTCAGGGGGAATGAAATCGAAACTTCAGTTTATTAATCCGAGATAGAATTAGCTTTTTTGATCTTGCTATAGTTCGCTATTAACAATCACCCCGAGATCCTTTTCTTAATCAACGTATTCTAGGACAGAATCAGCGATTGCATATGTATGAGCATGTTGTATGTTCCAGAATTTTCCAAGTGCCAACAAGTTTTTTTCGGGACTATTTTTCCATAGTTTCGATGTCTCCATAGTTTCCTCCCCTGCCCTTTCTGCGGGGGGGGGGGGTGATTTTTTTCATAATATTTTCCAAAAAGGGGGGGGGAGAATGGAAATCCAGGGAGATTTTAAAAAGGTGCACCAAAATTTTTCTTGGGGGGGGGGTTAAAAGAAATTTTTAACTTTCAGTCTTCTGTCACCTTTTTAGTTGTTTTTTTCTTCCTCAAATCAAATGGCAGATGTTCTCCTTCTTGGATAGTTAGCCATTTATTTTCTTCTCTTGTGGTGACATTAATTAAAGAACTACATCTTAGTGTGCAATGCTAATGTCAAAGGTGCGTGTAAATTAATTGCCAGAAAAATTTCAACATTCTGTGAAGGGAAAACATAAAAGGGGTGAACAAAGGATTTTTTCATTTTCAGGGGGGATTTGATAACCGGGCAGTCTAATTTCTGGGGGGAATTGACCAAGGAGAAAACTATGGTCTCTCTGTAGCCTAATTGCATCTTGAATGCCATATTTCGTCAAGAACCTTGGTGTTGTCGGTAAAGAGGAACATTTCTGAGCTGGTAATTCCAGGTAGATCGTTTAAAAAGATGAAAAAAAGTAATGGACCCAAGACGCTTCTTTGTGGCACACCCCTTAATACTTTGCATTTTTTGGATAAGCTTTAATTGACCTTCACATGTTGATATCGATCAAACAAAAAATCTTCTTTCCATTCCATTCTTCTGATGCTATAGACATCCAACTTGTGTAATAGTTTGCGATGCGGGATGGTGTCAAAGGCTTTTGTGAAGTCATAATAAATCACATCAACCACCTTTTCCGTTCGACATCGCGTTTGCACATTTGTCCAAATAGTGAAGTAGCTGTTTGCTCACAAAACCATGTTGTTTGTTGGATGGTAACTTCTTTTTCAACGACTCCTTCCCTCTATTAGCCTAGGTGTCGAGGCTGTGAACTCTGATAGCTTGCTATCCCATTCGTAGAACCCCCCGTGTCAGGGTACGAGATTAGCAATTTTGATCGTCAACTCGACAAGTGCTTCTGGCACTTGGTAACTTTACCAATCAACTCGGTTGTAACTGTGGCATATCGCAACATGATGTATCCTTTGTGTAGCTGTCCTAGCTTTGCTTTGTCGCTGCATCATTAAGGAATCCTGCTAAGGGACATTGTTCTTGCCCCAAACGATGTCATCTTTCTTTTGGGGTAGCCTTCTAACATGTGAAGTAATGATAGATTTGAATGTTGATGAAAATGCTACCGTATCCGGGGGAACTGATGCGCCTTAATCGTTGTTGACAAGTAAGCGAAATCCGGCAAATCGTTAGGAAAAGTTATCGCTAGGTGCTTGCAATGTTCGTACCACAAATGAGGATGCTGACTCGATCCATCCAGAAGGTGCTACAGAAATTATTTCACATGAATTAAACAGTGTTCTATTGATATATGTGCCCTCAGTGAAGTGAGAAGAGAAGTTATCGGTAATCTAATCGAAAAGGAATATACCATTTACTGGAGCGGAGGAAACAAAAAGGAAGCTGGTGTCGGCTTTGCAGTCGGGAATAAACTTTCGAATATTGCGTGCTTTCGATATATCGTGCATTTCCGACAAATCAGGAAACTACCTCAAACTCATTAGCGAATATTTTAACGAATTGTTCTACAGTTAACTTTCGATAACAATTAAAATGAACAATAATAACCATCTAATTGTTCTTGGCGACTTCAACGCTCGTGTCGGTTGCGATTGGATTTTGTAGCCTGATGTACTGGGCAAACACAGTGTCGGGCGTGTATGAACTCGAACGGTTTGATGCTCCTCGATTTTTGTACTCAGAACAGCCTGTCAGTCATGGGATCGATCGATGTTTCAGATGAAAAATTTGTTCAAAGTCATCGTGAAACACCCGGCATCAAAACACTGGCACCAACTCGACCACGCCTTTCTGCTCGTCATTATATCAACGTTGTCAAGGTCAATCCTTCTGCTGACTGTTTCACAGATCACAACCTACTAGTCTGTAAGTATGTGCCTTTTCGTCGAAGCGCTAAAAGAAAGGGAAAAGCCATCCAATAAAATAACTCCCGACATGATCGATCCACTACGCCTTTACTTCAATGACAATTTGATCAATCTCCCTCGTAGGTTGAACTTAGAGAATGTCTCCAAAGTGCTGCTATCACAGTTTTCGGAATGAAAAGGAAACGAAACAGTCAATTGAAGATAATCAATTCATTCGGCGTGCGTAGAGGAAGGAGTGGCAAAATGGCTGCTGAGACAAGTTTTGAAGAAAACTTAAACAATGTCACTTGTAGATTAACTCATGTAAATATAAGTGAGGAGGAATTTGGCTGTGATAGTGAGAATGTTCTCTCATTAATCAAGGAGAGAAAGAACAAGAAACAGGGTTGTGATTACGAAGTACTACAAAAGGAATGTCTCAAGAAGTTTGAACTTGACGAAGTGCGTTTCAAATCATCAATTACAAATCTGATCAACCTTAGATGCATAAGAGAATCAAAAAGATTGGGTAGAGTAATTTTCACTTTATTACAATCTGAAATACCGACGCCTACTTTGCATGATAATCAAGATGAAATGTTTTCTGATTTTTTGGATTTCAAACTTTATGTTACAGAGACACTCTCTTCCTTGAATGAAAGGGTTGAGAAACAGAATTCCAGCTTAGAAATGAAGGATGTTGTGATAAAATTGCTGCAACAAGAACTCAATAAAACGCAAGAAAGTTTGAAAATTGCTCTTGTACACAACACAGAACTTTTCAAAAATATATCAAAAAATCCAACATCGAACGAGGAAACTGTTATTAAAAATCACAAAAACGATGATGCTATATATACAATAAAATTCTTGATGACATCCCATTAGACACTACAGTTGATAGTATTCCCAATTCGCGTGATGAGCACTATACAATTCAAAACCAATTAACAAGGTTTAGAGAGAAAATGAGACATGATTTTGCTCTTAAAAACTATCGAAAGAAAAATCTCTCAATAAGGGAAAGGGGAAGTCTGAAAAAGTAGTTGAGAAAGTAATTGAGAAAACTGCGGATAAAAGTAACAAGAGTGACAGAAGAGAAGAGGTGATTGTTTGCGGAGACAGCATGTTGAATAATATTGTTGGAAATGGACTCTCCAACAAAAATGTTAAAGTTACAGTGAGGAATTTCCCAGGAGCAAATAGTGACGACATGATCCACCATATTCGACCGCTGGTGAAAAGGAAACCTAAACGTATCATACTTCATGTGGGGACAAACGACCTGACCAGTGGATGCAATACGAAAGAGAACCTTGACACCATTCGTAATTTGATAAATGATCATAGTCCGTCAACTGAATTGGTTATGTCACAAGTCTTGGTGAGAGAAGATAAACCAGGGATGAAGAGTATTGTAAAAGGTATAAATACTGTTATTGAATAATCAAGGACGATTGGTTAAAAAATAAAGCGAATCAAGCTGAGAACGGTATCGGCTTCATATGAAAACTCATATATGACCACCGAAAATTGTCCACAATGCTTTGCGCGGAAAAAAGTTCGCGGTGAAATTTTCTTCGCACAAAGCATTGTGGACAATTTTCGGTGGTCATATATGAGTTTTCATATGAAGCCGATATCGTCTATTAACATAATCTGAAAGATTTCTACTCTACCCTGCGTGAGGTGTACGGGCCAACATCCAAAAGGCTATACCAAATTCGCTCGAAAACCTGTACTCTATTGATAACCGACAAAGAGATCAAAGATTGCTGGGTTGAGCATTTCTCTAATCTCCTGAACATGAAGTTTTGAATGAGATCGATTAAATGCCAGTCGACGACGCACTGGACGTTCCTTTCAATAAAGATGAATTCGACAAAGCAATAAAGAACACAAAACCCGGAAAAGTCCTGGTCGTGTAATTACAGGGGTATGTCACTTCTGAGCGTTGTCGGAAAACTTCTCGCCGATAAGACTATCAACTCTGGCTCTGAAAGTGTATCCTGAATCTCAACAAGGATACCGTGAAGGTCGAAGTACCATCGATGGTATTTTCACCGTACGACAACTCATGGAAAAGAGCAGAAAACAACACCGCAAACTGTACATATCTTTCATAGACTTCACTAAAGTCTTTGACACGGTAAACCGTCAACTGCTTTTTCAAATCTTGGAGAAATTCGGCTGCCCTCCGAAGCTAATAAATCTTATCAAACTTCTCTACACTAATGTAAAATCTCGTCTCATATTGTCGATGGTGAGTTATCCAAGCTCTTTGATTATAGAAGTAGAGTAAAGAAGGGCTGTAAACTTGCTCCGACTTTGTTTAGTATATACGCAGAGGTCCTGCAAATGGTTTCTTTTAAGGACATCAAACATAGCCACTCTATTCTGACAAGATTCTGAACAGCAAGAAAGTTCTTTGATTCGAGACTAAAAGCCAAGTCAGAAGTTCTGTATGAATTTCTACGTGAAGCCCAATATGCAGAAGACAGTGTTGTGACGAGTGACATTGCTGTGACGAGTGACATTGCTGAGACGAGTGACATTGCTGAGGGTCTACAAGAACTTCTTAATACATACAACACAGTGCCCAAACGTTTTGGTTTAAGAAGCTCTTTTTACGGGTCTGATAATCCTTTTTTTGTGGACGAAACACCGTTAAAAATGACGATCGTTTTAAATACCTCGGCAGTTTTTTGTTCAATGACTGTAAACTGAATGTAGATTTTATGCCTCGTGTACAAACTACATCAAGTACCTTCGCTAGGCTTCGACAACGAGTTTTCGATGACCATGATTTGACAGTCTCCACCAAAAAAAAAACAAAAAAAAGATCGAAACAAAACTCTTCAACCACGTACTTTCCAACAACATCAAAAATCAATTAGAGCGATTATATCAGCAGTGAGCAAGTTTTGGCTATAGCGCCAGCATTGATGATATCGAAATCTTCCTTGCTAAAAGTCTCTTACGATGGCTTGGTCATGGCCTCGAAGAGAAAAACTTGGACGGACTTCCCCGTCCAAAACATTCGGTTCCGCGGCAAAAAGTAACAGACGTTAAAACGCGCTAAAAAAGCGGTTTTCGTCGAACAGGCTAGGTTTGTAGTCTTGGCAACATTCCATGTCTCAGACAATTTATACGCAAATCTCTAATTGTCTCTGTGGTGGAGCGTAGCTATTTTTAGCATTTAATCTAGCTCAACCAATGAATTTACATAAAAGAGAAGGAAAAACAAGTCTATTGGTTTGCGGCACGGTCCTTCGAAGTAACCGTGTTTCCGCCCCAGACTCTTTTCTGCGCGCTCAACTAAAGTGACATTACATTTAACGCATCAATGCAATGGTATCTTTTATTTTTAAAAAGAGCACTTGGATTTTGTCGCAGAAAACTGGGACTGGGATCCGAAACGAAATGAAGCCATTCTATTGGTTAAATTCAAGATTTACGTCACTTCTAACCATAGAATGGCTTCATTTCGTTTCGGAGCGAAACGGAACCGTTACGTGCGAACATGGTCTGAGACATAGAATCGGTTAACTGAAACAGACCGACACACGGCAAGTTTTTTCGAAATATAAAAGATGCCCGGGTGGGCTGGTCTATTAAAGGCTAAAGAAAATTCACAAATGAGTTATTTTTTTGCCAACGGACGATAATATCGTCTATGTTATAAATAGACTAGAGTCTACTTCTGACTTATCTTTGCTTTCTGATGATTTTAATGGCGCTGAGTCCAGTGAACTTTCGCCATCTAGAAATTTTTCAGTTTCGTTTTCAGAAATTAAATGAAAAAAAACAAAACAATAAATTTACGAAATTTATTCTAAAACCCCACCAAAGTTTATGAAACTATGATAAAAACATGGAAAATACCTCTAAAATTTGAGAAAAAAATTCTAATAGTTATTTTTTTTTTCTTTCTAAAAAGGGACTGGATCTAGTCGTTTGGATTTGCTACCACCTCAAAGCAAAGCAATTAAATGGAATCGGCCAAATAATACCCGGCCAGCGCCATCAAGTCTATCAAAAAGCTTTGAGTCGTCCCCGGACTATGTTATAAACTGCCGGAAATTTTCTTTCTAAATTTGGAAGGGATCTAAATCCGGTATCGGATTACAGGCGATGACAATTCAAAATGGTGGCAGTCAAATGCACAACACACGTGAGGCAGAATTAAGAGGACGCATCCTATCTCCCATGCTTCTAACCAAAGTTGAATTACAAACAACAGAAAGTATATAATTATCAATCATTTTCCAATTCATAGCCTTGTTGGTGTGAATTTTAAAAACCTTATTTGTTTTCCCTATCTGCATGAGGTTTTTTAATTATGATCAGTTTATTTTTTAACCTACCTGGAAGCCCGTTCGTTTGTCCATCTGTTACCAGCTTTTCTCGAGATTGGCTCATTAGTTTTTTCTGATTTTTGGCACAAAGATGTAAAATGGCAATGCCTAAAGTGTGACGGAGCCCGATTTCCGAAAAATATGCTGGAAAACCGGATATTGGAATTTTCTTGAGATTTCATCATTATTTTTTTCTGATTTTTGCACAAAGATGCGTATTAGCAATGCCCAAAACATGGCCAGGTCCAATTTTTGAGAAAAATTCTTCTCCGGCCGAAAGTGCCGGAAATATGCCGGAAATCGCCGTTTTTCCAGATTTTCTTTGGTCTTAATTGTGATTTTTTTTGTTTTGTTTTTCACTTATAATAAAAATATAAAAAGATATTGTTGATAATAAATCCCAATGTTTTGTTGCCAGGACAGCCAATTATCGTACTGGAAAACGGGTTTTCTACAATTTCTTGAGTCGTACTTAATATTCCATTCAGCATCTTTTCCATTCATGTCTATATGTTCTCTCATTTGGCTTACTTTCATTATCAGGTAGGTCCAATCGGCATCCAGCTTGTTTGTTCTTCCTTATCGGCGATCCAAAAAATATCTGCAATCTGATTGGTTAAAAAGAGTACAATATATCTTGTATTTTACATGTACAAAATATAAATTGACGAAAAGATGCTATTGCATTGTAGCGGTTGCAGCAATTTAACGTCACTTTGCTACAAAAGTGCCCTGCGCTTTTTTCCAACACAAAAAGTACATTTTTTGGGTCACCGATAAACCAGTTATCAGACATTTGCTCGTACAATATGGAAATATTTCACTCGTTCCGGATTTTCCGTATATTTTAATATTGTACGGAAAATCTCGGAACTCGTAAAATATATCTCATATTGTACTTGCAACTGTCCGATAACTATTACATATTGGCACGTGGAAAGAAAAGAATATAAAAAAGTAAAGGTAATATTTTTTCTGTTACAGAGTGATGAATTTTGTTAATTGCCAAATGCACTTCAAGGTGGCATTTTTTTGACACAAATCATGAAGCTGAGAAGGAGGCAACACTTTGGTATGGAATTTTTCTTCTCAGTCTTTTCATTTGTTTTTTCAAAGAGAAACTTGTTCTTAAACCCGGGCTGAGTCAATTAAACAACTTCAAACGAAAATTGTATTCCAACTGATTAAACCTAATCATTTGCTTGATTTTCGAATGTAATCGAATGGTTGATTCCTGAATATATGTTTGATTGTGTTCGATTGCATTCAATTAAGTTCAGTTGGTTCAATAAATGGTGAATTATGTTTGATTGGTTCTCTCTGTCGAGAATGCAGGATTGCTATCGTACACACCCGTACACAAGAACTGCAAAGAATGTTGGCGTGATATCATGTTGAATAATCTGCAGCACCAAAAGAATGGTAACAAAATGTTTAGTACACTAATCATACTTTCACGTGTAACTGTTTTGATGCTGGAATTTGTAATTATTTAACATGCCATTGCACCCAGCAGTAAGATAAGCAATCAACCAAGCATAATGAGACATAAAATTGTAACATAAAAAGCGACAGTGAAAATTGTAAAATTGCCAACTAAAACCTACTCAGATGTGATCATCCATCTGATTTAAATCAGGGTGGGTTTTGCTTCTATTCCAGAGATCACCTTTCAGTAGAGAGTAGACCTGAGCTGTCTTCTCTTGACAAATACCTTATTTGCGAATTCAAAGCTGGTTCAAAACATCTCATTCTTTGTCTTCTCTATCGAACTCCTACAACCATGAACAAAATATTTGAGACAAAATGGATTTCCCCGCATGATTTTAAACACCACAAATTATTTTTAAGCGCGTTAAAATACAGTTGGAATTAGAGTTTTAACTCTGAGTTTAAACATGAGACTTAAGAAAGACCTTAGGAACTCAGGATTTAAAAGCTCAAAATTTGCTCCAATATGACTTGGAATATAGCCTAAGCCACCGAACCCCTTCAAAATCGAAATATTAAAAGAAAGAAAGTGGAAGTGCTAAAATAGCAATTCTCGCCCGAACTTTAAATTCTGAAAAACCTACGATGTTTCTCCTACATTTACTATTTTTCTTGGCGATTACAATGAAAAAAACTCAAATTGGTGGTCTGGCGATGTCACTAATTCTCAAGGTGTGGAAATTAGTGACATAGTACTACAGTATATGGTTGCATCAATTGATTGACGAGGACACTCACTTTCGCCAACGTTTCTTTACTATGAAGAGCGCTTCTTTGAAATCATAGGAGAGCTTTTTGAAACGATTGGAACTGCTCCACTTTTACTTTGGAAATGCTGTAACTCACCTAAGAATCCATCAGAAGCGAATTTACAAAAAAAATACTTCTAACGAATTCATAATATTCATGACGTAATGTTTCCTATTTTATTTTAGAAACAAAGCAAGTTATTTCCGTTGTAAAGAGTGCTCGATGTCAACAAAAAGTCGAAGAGCTGTATCAATATCATAATTTTATTTGTCAGTAAAAAAATACACTACTGTCAGTTTCACGCTGAACGATTGTCAAGTGTAAAACTTCTTCGAAAAAATCTCAACAAATGTACAAAAGTTGTAATCCCTTAGGGAACATATTGATTAACTATTGACAATAAAAGGTAATAAAATGCTAAGAATAACCGTAGTAAAATGTAAAAGTGTAAAAATGTAAAATAAAATTTGTTGCTATGGCGACATTTAGAAATTAATTCAGTTCTTTTGTTAAGCAACTTTAAGGTATGTGTACACCTTTTTTCCGATTTTTTGTCAAAAAATTTTTCTTCAGTTAAAGTGGAAGTAAAGTTACTGGATTTCATTTTGGTAAAATCGCGATCTGAAAATCTTTTTTTGATCCAGAGTTATAACCATTTAAATTTTAAAACAAAGTTCGTCTTATGATGGATTATTTACTCAAATAATTGTCTCTTTCGGAAACAACAAAGAGAAAAGAGAGAATTCAGCTGATGTTTATTCTCACATCTATTGAATAGTAACATTTTTGACACATTTCTCTGATTACTTAATTAAACAGTAATTATCTCGTCAAAAATTTCAAATTGATGTAGAAAAAAATGAAATTTTACCATACCATACTACTTTTAACGAGGTTAAAGTCACCCATAGCATTTAGCTATGAACTTAATTTTTTTTTTATATTTTCGGCAAAGAATTGAACTAAAAAAATGTCTTAGGATTTTTAAGCGCGTTAAAATACAGTTGGAATTAGAGTTTTAACTCTGAGTTTAAACATGAGACTTAAGAAAGACCTTAGGAACTCAGGATTTAAAAGCTCAAAATTTGCTCCAATATGACTTGGAATATAGCCTAAGCCACCGAACCCCTTCAAAATCGAAATATTAAAAGAAAGAAAGTGGAAGTGCTAAAATAGCAATTCTCGCCCGAACTTTAAATTCTGAAAAACCTACGATGTTTCTCCTACATTTACTATTTTTCTTGGCGATTACAATGAAAAAAACTCAAATTGGTGGTCTGGCGATGTCACTAATTCTCAAGGTGTGGAAATTAGTGACATAGTACTACAGTATATGGTTGCATCAATTGATTGACGAGGACACTCACTTTCGCCAACGTTTCTTTACTATGAAGAGCGCTTCTTTGAAATCATAGGAGAGCTTTTTGAAACGATTGGAACTGCTCCACTTTTACTTTGGAAATGCTGTAACTCACCTAAGAATCCATCAGAAGCGAATTTACAAAAAAAATACTTCTAACGAATTCATGATATTCATGACGTAATGTTTCCTATTTTATTTTAGAAACAAAGCAAGTTATTTCCGTTGTAAAGAGTGCTCGATGTCAACAAAAAGTCGAAGAGCTGTATCAATATCATAATTTTATTTGTCAGTAAAAAAATACACTACTGTCAGTTTCACGCTGAACGATTGTCAAGTGTAAAACTTCTTCGAAAAAATCTCAACAAAATGTACAAAAAGTTGTAATCCCTTAGGGAACATATTGATTAACTATTGACAATAAAAGGTAATAAAATGCTAAGAATAACCGTAGTAAAATGTAAAAGTGTAAAAATGTAAAATAAAATTTGTTGCTATGGCGACATTTAGAAATTAATTCAGTTCTTTTGTTAAGCAACTTTAAGGTATGTGTACACCTTTTTTCCGATTTTTTGTCAAAAAATTTTTCTTCAGTTAAAGTGGAAGTAAAGTTACTGGATTTCATTTTGGTAAAATCGCGATCTGAAAATCTTTTTTTGATCCAGAGTTATAACCATTTAAATTTTAAAACAAAGTTCGTCTTATGATGGATTATTTACTCAAATAATTGTCTCTTTCGGAAACAACAAAGAGAAAAGAGAGAATTCAGCTGATGTTTATTCTCACATCTATTGAATAGTAACATTTTTGACACATTTCTCTGATTACTTAATTAAACAGTAATTATCTCGTCAAAAATTTCAAATTGATGTAGAAAAAAATGAAATTTTACCATACCATACTACTTTTAACGAGGTTAAAGTCACCCATAGCATTTAGCTATGAACTTAATTTTTTTTTTATATTTTCGGCAAAGAATTGAACTAAAAAAATGTCTTAGGATTTTTAAGCGCGTTAAAATACAGTTGGAATTAGAGTTTTAACTCTGAGTTTAAACATGAGACTTAAGAAAGACCTTAGGAACTCAGGATTTAAAAGCTCAAAATTTGCTCCAATATGACTTGGAATATAGCCTAAGCCACCGAACCCCTTCAAAATCGAAATATTAAAAGAAAGAAAGTGGAAGTGCTAAAATAGCAATTCTCGCCCGAACTTTAAATTCTGAAAAACCTACGATGTTAAAGTCACCCATAGCATTTAGCTATGAACTTAATTTTTTTTTTATATTTTCGGCAAAGAATTGAACTAAAAAAATGTCTTAGGATTTTTTTTCTAATCGAGTTAAAGCTTCACAATTTCAGGTTAAGTGGAAAAAAATCGAGAAATGAATGATTTTATTCCAAATTTTAACAATTTTTAAGTTTTCTCGAGTTAAAGTCGATCCAAAAAAAAATCCTAAGACGTTTTTTTGGTTCAATCTATTGGGAACATAGTATCGAAATTATTTTTTCAAATTTCAAAAGCTATGGGTGACTTTAACTTCTTTGAAGTAGGTAAGGTTAAAATTCTTAAGATTTTAATTATATCCTGCCCAGTTTTTTAAATTCAGCTGAAACTTTTACCATTAGAAAGAGAATATTATTGGCTTCCAGAAAATATATACTTTTGATGTATAAAAATTTGTTGTTCTAAAGATATGATCAATTAAAGAGAATGTGTCAAGGAAGGTGAACACATACCTTAAGTTTGAAGTTATTATATGATACTTTTCAGTCAAGCATAAATTACAATTTTTGCTGCCATTCCGGTCTATTTTATTTTATTCTTTTTTATTTATTCTTTATTTAAAGTTGGGTACTAAAAATCTAGATTTTACAAATAAATATAAAGTCTAATTAAATCCAACTTAGTAAAAAAAAAAAAAAAAATAACAAAATATTAATTAATAAAGTTAAAATCACATTAAAAGTAGAGTGAACCATATTTCTAAATGCAACCTTTACAGGTGCATATAGGAGAAACAGATTTCAGAGCAGACTTGAAAGATTTTAGTGAATCTAGGTTCTTAATATCGGATGGTAATTTGTTCCAGGTAGAGACTGCTCTGAAATCGAAAGTATTTACAGCAAAAACACTATCATATTTTTCATATAATGGTAAAGCTAACGTATGACCAGAACGGAGGGTATAAGCAGATTGCCCTGTATCGAAAATATCATGCATAATGCTAGGTCCGATGTGCTGGATTGACTTGAAAACTTCAACGGACAGAAGTTTTAGATTGCGTGCATGAATAGTCTCTACATTACAATATGCTAGTAAGTCCTCATAACTAACACCACTACTGTTTTTAATAGCACGGAGTGCTCTGTAGTGGCATTTGTCTATAAGGTTGCTTCCCCCTTTACCACAAAACATCCAAACCAGGGGGCAATAATTAAAAGGTGACAAGATATAAGAGTTTACAAGAATCTTAGTTTGATCATCAGACAGAAAGCTTCTCATCCTACGAAGAGCCCTTAATTTTTGGTTGGATTGTTTACAGAGCTCACTCACGTGGGGAAGAAGAGAGATCTTATCATCGATTTTGAGCCCTAGAAGTTTCACAACCTCAACATTATTTAAGACAATATCCTTGATTTTCAAAGAGAGATTTTGGTTAAATGTTCCCGGGTATATCAGCTGGAATTTTGAAGGGTTAGCAACCATAGAGTTATACTCAAACCACTCTAATAAAATTTTCAATTTGTTTAATAAATTTCTATTTACATCGGCAATACTCGAGCCCGTAGAGGATAAAGTATTGTCATCGGCAAAGTTTGAGATTTCTTGAATAATGTAAAATAAATCATTAATGAATATGTTGAATAATAAAGGACCTAAAATAGATCCCTGGGGAACACCTAAGAAAATATCAAGCCAAGAACTAAGATGTGAACCTATACGAACACGGTGCTTTCTATTGCTAAGGTAACTGTGCATGAGTTTAAGGCTGTCATTTCCGAGGCCATACGCTGAAAGTTTGGCTAACAGGAGGTCATGAGGTAAGCAGTCAAAGGCTTTCGATAAGTCAATTAGAACAGCACCCACTTTTTTATTATCAGCAAGAGCATTTTGCCAATTTCTTATTAAGTTTAATACGGCATGCTGAGTGCTATGCCCCTTCCTAAATCCACAAAGGAGTCTTGAAAACGAAGATTCCAAATGCTCATTAAGCTGATCTGCTAAGAGAAGGGGGCGTACGGGGGTCGCAGACACCGAAATACCGACGCATATTTCTTGGATTACCGTCAACACCGACAGCAAAATTTGGTAAAATCCTTATTTTTGTCACCGCATGGCATGTTTGACACCGAAATACCGTCACTTTTTTCTTCAAACACCGAAACACCGACGGAAAAAAGGGTTAATACCGTCACACCGCCAAACCCGTACGCCCCCCCCTAAGATACGTTCAAAAGTCTTGGAGACGACAGGAAGTAAACTTATGGGTCTGTAATTTGACTTATCAGTTGAGGAGCCTTTTTTAAAACTTGGAATGATGTCAGCGAGTTTAAGCCTATCAGGAAATGTTCCTGATGAAAGACAGTCATTGAAGCAAAAAGTTAGAAATGGGACACACGATCTGGCAGCAATTTTAAGCACTCGAGTCGGTATATTTCCACTTACAGATTTCTTTGGCTTAAGGCTCAAAATAGCTTTGAGCATGTCACAGGAAAAAATTTTCGATTTCCAAGGTTGGAAATTTCAAGTTTTCTTAGTTGGAAAAAAGATAAAATCCAATGGAAAATCCAACCTGAAAATGTGAGACATTCTCCAAGGTTGGAAATTTTGCATTTTCCATGGCTTGGAATTTTCGTAAATCCAGGTTGAAAAAAGCAAAAATCTAAATTTAACAAGGTTGGAATTTTCGTGAATCTAGGTTGAAAAAAGCCAAAATCTAAATTTAACAAGGTTGGAAATTTCGAAAATTCAGGTTGAAAAAAGCCAAAATGCAAAAAGTGATGGCAGAGATGTGGAAAAGAGATTTTAAACAAGGTTTTCTTTTTGTGAACAGTGACTCGCTAGCCTAGGCTCGATGGCTCCCGGTCAATCTCTCGTTATTGTTCGCACAGATACGTGGTTGATCTTAGATCACTCACACAGCTCAGCAGGGTACTATTTGAAACTATGACACAAGTACCCTATGTGCCTCACTGTGCGAACTCACTGCGATTGACCGAGGCCGCTCCAAAGAGACGCCTCACCTGACGGAAACTTACAGCTTGACTGCTCACATTATAGCCTAATATCTAGGTTAGCTATACATCAAAACAGTTATGAGCAAAAAATCGCTTGTGGTTTTTCCAAGGACATGCGCAGAAAATGGTTAGAAAAACGTAATTTCCACATGGATTTTTAACGTTTTCCAAACTGTTTGGAAAAACACAAATTTCCAACCCAAAAAGTCTAGTTTCCCAATCGAAAGAGTTTCAATGTCACAAAAATGTAATTTGGAGAAACACAAATTTCCGACCCAAAAAGTCTAGTTTTTCAACTTGAGGTATCAAATTTACTAAAATATGTATTTACACATCGATTTTTGACCTTTTTTTTCAATTCCCAAACTGTTTGGAAAATAAAAATTTCCCACCCAAAAAGTCATGTTTTCCAACCAGCCTTGGAAAATTGTCATTTCTACATGGGTTTTTTTCACTTGATTTTTCAAGGGCATTGGTTTATTCTACAAAACCTATGGGTAATTTACGTTTTCCAAATCAGCTTAAGGTAATCGCTCAAATTTCCAACCTTCAATTATAAAACCAAAATTTCCAACCCAAAAATATTGAATTTCCAACCTTGGAAATCGAAAGTTTTTTCCTGTGTGTCTTGCTCTCCAATTTGGGAAAACTCAAACTTAGCCTCAGAAGTTTTGTGTTTAAGAATTTCCTTTCCTTTTCTACGGAAAGACCCCGGTTTTTGCCAGCAGTGGCAAATTTCATACAACTTTTGTCTAGTTTAAATTTGCCACTACTGACTAAAAGCGGGGTCTTTCTGTATAAAACATTACGTCATGAATATCATGAATTAGAAAATCGACTTAAGTGATTTTGACATTCTGGTCTGTAAAATACAAACTAAAGCAGATGTCCGACCCTAAAATTCTTCAAGTCATTAACGTTTGCACATGTACATATCTCGGGTAAAACTTTCAAGTTTGTAGCAATGGCCAATCTCGATGTTTTAGGGGAGATACTCCAATAGGAAGATACATGAAGGGTTAGTTGTTTGGAAGAAGTATCTGTATTGAAATAGAGCAGGGAAAATCGTAAGAGAAATAATTAAATGTATTGTTTTCTGAGACAAGAAAAATGGCGACAATTGAGCCTTTTGACTCTGAAGGAATATATTCTAAGTTGAATGATAATTCTATATACAAGTGTGGCGAATATGTGGTCACTCCTAAAGAATATAAGTGGTTTAGTATAGCCTTAAATTGGGGGAGGGGCCGTATACAGGAGGGCGTATAACCTATCATAGGCTTATTACAATAACTATCACAAGCGATATAAGCACTAAGTCGTCACAGCCATGATAGCTAAAGAAGAAAAAGGTGTCAAAAATGAGCCCAAATACTAGGTCCAAGGGCTTGGGGAGAATATA
The DNA here is from genome assembly GCF_902728285.1 of Clytia hemisphaerica. Lineage (NCBI taxonomy): Eukaryota > Metazoa > Cnidaria > Hydrozoa > Leptothecata > Clytiidae > Clytia > Clytia hemisphaerica. The sequence goes on along the minus strand of NW_027104499.1, from coordinate 193,329 downwards.
TTGTATGCGAGCAAAATGTAATGCAAAATACGTACTAAAACATATAACAGTAAAACAAAGCCTGGCAATGATTATAAAAATAAGTACCAAGGCGAAAATAAAAAAAATGTAGTGTTTCCAAAAACTGGCCGGGTAAAAAAGAAATTTTTCTGACCCAGCCGCAGACTATGGGTTCATCTGTATGGTTCATCATAAAGGAAATTTGACCGTTCCAAGCTATCAAACGACGTCTGGTTAGATATTCCCGCTTGTAAATCAAGTTTTGTTCGTTAGTAGTTGATACATTAGTATTCAGGGCTTACTTCATACTGTTTGTACATAAAAGTTATCTTTAAAGTTCTATTTCAATGATCAAGTTATCAAAAATAGCACAAAAAAAATTTTCCGGCCAGCCGTACGAGAGCCTTTTTCCTTTACCCGCATTCTGGAAACACTACATTTTTTTATTCTCGCCTAAATGCATATGAAAATATAATAAAAATAAAAACATATACAAAAGTCCTATCAAAATAACAGTAAATATTACTGGAGACATACCGTAGGTACTAGTGTGTAAACTCTACAAGATTTAGATTATTTTGTTTCACAGGATTTTCTTTTCTCATACAAATGTGTTTCGACATTATACTTACAATCATAGCCTAAGTATCCGTATTTTGACTCCAAAAAGGTGAGCGTATCATTTGGCACTTGGTACCATTCTCCTTCGTATCTCAATTTTTTGCTCGTTGGAAAGATAGCTGAGAGTGGACATCGCAGATGACCCTCAGAGCCATGTAAACAAATCATGACGTCATTCTCAACGCATGTATAAAACTGAATATCGAGACTGACATGATAGTAATTTGAGGCTCGGAAAGGTTTTGTACCGTAAAGTGGATCGTATATTTCAATTTTTTCTGCATAATCAAAATCCAAGTTTTCTTTATTCAAACTGACAGGCCGAGCTTTGTAGACCGTACCTTCCAAGAAAGTGTTGAGCTGTTTAAGTAATTTTTCTTTACGGCCATCCTTTTGAACAAGGCACGGGTCAGTTGGGTAGTTGGGGAAAAATACACCCATATCAAAATCGTCATCCCAAGCAATCATTTTCCCGTTATCTCTGTACGCAGCTAGAAGTGTCCCATTGTCTAAGAACCAATCATATTTATGGTTCTGTAAAAACTCTTTGATTTTAAGAGATAGCTTGTTACGTAGCGGTCCGTATTTTGAGGCCCTTTCACTCAAAGTTTGTATATCCTCTCGTGTGTAACAAATATTTATGTTTTCCATCATTTCAATTTATTGGTTTCTTCTTTACGAACCTTGCAGTAATTTCTTTGTTATTATTTGTATTTTTGCTGTTAAAAAAGAAAAAAAACGATGCATTAAAATTGTCACCGTACAAACTTCCCTTAAAAAAATTAAAAACTCGGAGGTGTTTTTTTTAGAAATATTGCACGATTTAATGAAAAAAGAAAAAGTCCAAATTGAATAAGCAAACGTAAGGAAAAAAATTATTTTTCGGATTTAGAATTGTGATCCTCTTAATCTACGCTTTGCCCCAGTAAATGCATACAGCCTCCTTCCATAACTACAATCGGTGATCTGAGGATCCAAAAGCTCAAAACCGGTCCAATAAGTCTGTAAATATTGCCAGGAAGCCAGAACCCTCCCAAATTGAAATCTCCGATAAAATAAAGTACAAAACCTAAAATTGGCATTCTTGCCAGAGCTTCAATTTTCAAAAAAACGGTTAAATAACCAAAAATTGCCTATATATGTTAAATGGTACTGATTGTAGACGAGCGAGAGCCAAAGTGTTCATCATCATTTTACTCAGATCTGAGCCCCACTTACTCACATTTACATTTTGCAAAATAATTTTGACTTTAAAGTCAAATTATAATAATTCTGTTTTAATCTTTATTCGTTTGTAAACTTGCGTCTCCACAGGAGCAAGAAGCTGACGATAGCAAAGCAAATGCACGAAAGTATCGTGAACCCATAAAAACTTTCCTGGTACATTAGAAAAGCGGTGAAATATCCGCAACACATAAACGACTTGGCAACAACGTATCGTTGTGATTCTATAAAGCTCTTTGAATCTGCTGGTACCAATGAAAAAATCAACCATTTTGAATAAACACCTGATCCAAACCCAAACAAAATATTCAATCCAATACAAGAAGTAAATAAAGTGAATTTAATTGCGTCCACATTGAGAGGTATATTAATTGAGATTGTTGCAAGAGAAAGTTCCATCATTGCAAATAAAAAACATACGATAAACAACAGATAAAAAGTTAAACGACTTTTTAAAACTCGTTGTTGAAAGATGAAATTTGCGGCGCTGAAGATGATTGCTGCAATACCAGTTAAAACACTGATTCGATTGATGTTCCATCCGAAATTATACAAAGCGATCATGTTGTTCATCACTTCCATCATAGAATCAATGTAACTGATGAAGCCATCCGTGAAAATCAACACAAGGAGATTGACGTTGGTGAGAGTATCCATTAACGTCCAATCAGACTTCTTGCTGGACGGAGAAACATCATCCTCATTATTGTCATTCTTATATTTAGCTACAAAAATATGATAACCATCTTCTTTGGTCAGATCAGTAACATTAATGTAAACGAGTAACGTGTAAACCAGGACTAAAATGATTAAAACCAGACTGATGCAGTTGTATTGGTTGATTTCTATTGGTCCAATGTAGAAATGAACGCCATTGAAAAGGACGGGTGTACAGGGTGCAAGGGCGTATATGACAGAAGCTGATATTTGATAGATGGATAGCACTTTAGCAAATTCTTCCTTTGTGTAAACTCGTGCGAATTCACCTGAAAAATGACAAAACAAAAGTATTGTGCTGTTGTGTCTTTAAGTCGAAAGCTTTTGAATATGCTGCCTTGTGATACCAATTTTCTGATAATACGTTCCCCTAGTAAATTCATTTGTCATTTAATAATCGAATCATTGTCCATTGTTATTTGTTCTGTTTTGAAATTTAATGGAGGAAGATTGATTAGTAATAGATGCAATCACACGATAACGAGTGCAGTGCCGTAGCAACCGGGGGAGGGGGCAAGAGGGACTTTACCTCCCCCCTCCCACTAATTTCTTGAGGGATGTTCCTTAGCTTTCCAAAAATGTATAACAAGTGCTTTGACTAAAAAAATCGAGCGACCTCAAAAAAACGAACAAATTTCCCCCTACTAGAAGAGCTGATGGAAAAGTTTTGATAAATTTACAGACCAGATATCTTATTAAAGCAAAAGTCAAAAATAAATCTATAGACTGTACATAATGCGCGCATCAGATTGTTTTTTATCTTTTTTCTGTTTTGTTTTTCTGGTCTGGGATTCGAATTTCGAATGTAAAACATTGCATTGAAAACGTTCGAAACGATCGTTTTCGCGCGCACATCAATATCAATCAGATTATTAACTCGCCAAGATTTCCTTTGCGAACCGGAAAGCGGTTGGTAGATCATTAAACAGACCTATACTACCTGGGGTTTTGTAGAGGTCTGCGATTCAGACTAGCAAACAAGTGAAAGATCGAAAGTTGTTTCGAGATGTGACCCCACATTCTATTGATTTTGAAAACAAAAAAATAGCAAAGTTGATTTCGAGCAAATTTACGATCGAATGTTTTGATTATAAGATAGAAAACGAACTACAGTTGACGCTCTCCAATTCGATCTTCAAGGGGAATTGGATTTTCATCGAATAAGGGAGCTTATCGAATAAGGGAGCGTCGTTTAGAAGAGTTTCTTGTTGACGGGGACTTAAAATTTCATCGAATAAGGGAGCATATCGAATAGTAGAACGTCGAATTAGAGAGCGTCAACTGTATTTATTATAAATATAAAAAAATTCTAAAGAGTATCAGTAAAAGTCCCTTAAGTTTGAGGAATATTTTTTTATCTAATGTATTTTCATTTTTTCAAAACCTTTTTCTAATCTTGTCGCACTTGTTTTTACTACATCAGCATCATCAGACCTTTCAATCAAAACAAAACCTTTAAATAAATTACAAATAAAGTAACTGCACTAATTATGTGAAAGTATGATAACCTGACCTGAGGACAGAGACGAAACAAATAACTCATCATTGGTAATAAAACGCATGAATTGGACGGTTTTTGAGGTTCTTTTAAAAGGAATTAGAATAGCTCAAGCTGTTTTCAATTAGCTATTTCATCAGTAGACTCTTATTATAGAAACAGATAATTGCTAAATATTTAAATTGGAGAGCGTTAACAATATTGAGGGAAATTTTGGTCGTTCTCATTAAATACAAACTACAAAGAATGCAGGTGCAATTAAACTTTTCAAAATAACTCAAGCTGTTTTCAATCAATTTCCATTAATAATCTATTCTTCTTTTGCTAATTTAGATTATGTTCATAAAGCCCCGTTTACATCGTACAGTAAAAATATACTGATTCCATTACTATTGCAGGGGGTGGGATACACACGCTTTTTTATAAGAACGTGTCGACCTCTTACCTCGTCGTATCATCTTCTTTTTGCTGACGTTTTACTGAGAGCGGGAGATAATATAACCTCTCGTGCAATGCTGGACAAAAGGTTGTAGACAAATGAAATTTCAGTGAAAAATGATGAGAAATACACGTTTTTCTTTATAAGGAACACGTTTATAAGGAACTCGAGGCTGAAAATGGTTCAAAAAATAAGGAATTGTTAAGGAACTGCTCAGGCTGAGAATAAGTGGATTTGAAAATAATGTACCTTATTGGGACTAATTTGACCAAATTTTGATCTTTCAAGGGGCAAAAAGTTCAAAATTTCCTATGTAGTAAGGAACTCGATAAGGAACTTTGAGACTGAAATTCTCTGTAAAAATAAGGAACTCCAGGCTCAGAGCAAAGTTAAGGTTCCTTATAAAAAAAAAACGTGTAGAGCAAAATGACTTTTCAATGTGTCTGAAAGGGGGGGGGGGGTTCAGGGGTATCCGATTCCGCAATTCCGCCAATTTTTTCTCCAATTTCCGTCAAACCGTCTTAAATTGAACCAAAATTCCGTCACCGAAAATTCCTTTGAAATTCAATATTTTTGTCGAAAACTCCGCAAATTTTGAATATTTTTTACCAATTCCGAAATTCCGCAAATTTTTTTGCTAAATTCCGTTTTTCCGCACTAAAATTGTCTAATTTTCCGTCTCCGTCAGAGAACCCAATTTCCGTAATTCCGTCTAAATTTTCTCCAAAGTCCGCCACTCCGTCCGAAAAAGGGGCCGATTCCGCTCCTCCGCCAACCGTGAAACCCCCCCTGAAAGGGGATGGAAGTTAAGAAAAACACTTTTGAAGTCGTTGCATTGCTGACGTTTTACTGAGAGCGGGAGATGCGTCAACGTTAAACATAAGTTAAGCCTGGGATACGAGATTGATTATGCATGCTGGTCAATAATATGATGCCCTGGGGCGGGGGCTTGTGACGAATGATCTCCTTTCCGCGACTAAGCGTTAGGCAAACTATCCTTGAGTCTGAAAATTTAAGAATTGCAAAGAAAAATTTTGATGAAGAAGAAAATGAAGACTTTTGCAAAGAAGAGTATTTCAGCTTTGAAGAGCTTAATTTCGGCGAAGAAGAAATATTTTGAATAAAGTTTTGTAGTAGATGCTGTATCTTTTACCGAACTAAAAATATATTTTCAGAAAATTTTTCTAAAAGCTTACTTGTCTCAAAATCTTGAAAAATGTGCTTTTTGACCAATTTTTCATCGCAATTGTTCATAGAAAAACAGCTATTACTTTTGATGCACCAATTTAGAAAAATTTTCCGAAAAATATAAAACAGTTCAATTCTTTGCGGACAGTTTGAAAAAATTTTGAAACAAAAAGGTTAATCACCCATTAAAACTTAGCACTTTTTATAAAAGAGGGTGATGCAACATATTATTAACGTCTTTTTAAAGTTCATAACGTCATATTTTTGCAATTAAATTCTTAATTACTTTGAAGGGATTTGATCAAAAAGCAATTTGTAAAGCCAATTCTTTGTTAAAGTGTAAAGGAACCTGAAACATAACTTTCATGCTCAAATACCAAATTAAATTTTTTAAGAGTCTTTTCAATTTAATGGTCAAAGCCCTTAAGTAATGAGTTCTATTAGTTCACAAACAGGTCAGGGAAATATTGCAATTTTTACCCAATTTTCAAGATTTGTATTTTTTTGGAAAAATATGAAAATTGCCCGCAGGGGCTATTGTAGCGCTTCGCTATCGGTTATTCTTGTAGGACTATGAAGTGAATGGAACTAGACCATTCCTTGAACATCCATGATGCAACGCTTTATAGGTTGAATATTTTTACACCTATTTTACTCTACATTTAATTGTATTTTTTTTTACAAAACAGACTTTTTTTACTACTTGATTCTACCAAGGAAATTCAAACACGGCTACTTTGTTAGTCTCAAAGACTGGACTAGCTTTCATGGCTACCTTTTGTTCTGACTTGAATAGAACTGATATTTGCTTTCACAGTGAGTATTTACGAACCGTGGTCATAACGGCAGCTTGTCAGAATGTTTTTATTATGGAGAGGTAATTTCATTCAATTATCTTGTAATGAAATTGTCCTATTTGTTATTTGGAACTAGTATTAAGGTCGTGGGACGTTATGAATTCTAAAACCAGGGCTTGAGTTGCTTTGGGAGGAAAATTTGCTGCCACGGTGAATGTGAAGGTACAATAATGACCTTTACGATACCCACATACCCAACATTCCTTCTTTACCGGATTTCCTCTTAAAGTCTAATCTAACGAAAAACTTTCTTTAGGTACTAAATAACTTTTGACTAGTCAAGTCTTTGGGACTAACAAAGTAGATATGTTTGAATTTCCTTGGTGGAATCAGGGATATGTTCCCTGGTAAAAATTCTTGAAAAGTTCTTGAAAAGATCTTATCAAGAAACTTTGCTTATTCTTTTTCAGTTTCTTACTACGAACGTGCCAAGATCTTTCAAGATCTTTAACGATCTGATAAGACTCTTTTATAAGTTTTGAATAAGATTCTTGTCCCTTACAGCAAGGAACTTGAATAAATATTTATTCAAGTTCCTTGCTTACAGTGATTCATGATCTTGACGGAATCTTAAGTAAAAGTAAGTCGGAGGTGACCTGCAGGCTCCACTTTCGATAGCTGAATGTAGGGGAGGGATCGCTCCATTTACTTGCTGAGCATCAAGCAGAGAGGCATCAAGTACCATTTTAGGAATCTTTGGTGTGACCCGGCCGGGGGTTAAACCCACAACCTTGCGCACCGTAGACGGATGCTCTACCACTGCACTACGGTCGCTGACGGAATTTTACTACTATCCCCGTTCAGTTATTGAATAAGGGCCGAAAGCTTCGCTCGAGTGACAGCATTCAACTGATGACCTCGTCATTAATCAACTATTTCATTAGTACAGTCAATGATAACACACACACAAAAGAAAAAAACCACTTACCGTATTTCGAAGAGATTGCTCTCCTTGAGTCTAAAGACTCCTTCTTATGAAAAACAATCATAACCAGAAATTTACGTGCTTTTAAGATTCTTAACTCAAACTTGATAAGAACCACTAAGAATCTTAAAGCTTCTTTGCACATAATAGTTAGTTAAGATTTGGAAAGTCTCTTTATAAAAACTTTACAAGTTACGCAAAGAATCTTAGACTATTTTATGGCTCAAGATTTCGTAAGATTCTACTTAAGAACTTAATAAGAAATAATAATTATCTTACTATAAATATGCGGGAAGAATCTTTAATTCTTAACGATTTCTTTACAAGATCTTTAAAGATTTTTTTGTTGGAAGAAATTTTCAAGATTGCCTAAGAATCGTTATAAGATCTTACAAAGATTTTATAAGATTCTTACTTGTTAAAGATCTTGAAAGATCTTCAACGATCCTTTCAGATCTTATTATATTAAGAATTTTTACCAGGGTATAGCGGAGCTGGATAACGCACACTTAAAAAAGCCTTGTTCTATCTCTGTCCCTGACATTAAAATTTGATATGAAATTTAACTTTTTTAATTACAAACTCGTGAAATTTGGATTTCCTCTTAGCCAATGATTCTGCTGCTGCATTTATCGTTCACGATTAAAAACTTTTAATTATCAAGCGGTTCTGTAAAACATTGGTGAATGACAATTTAAAAAAATGAAAAACATTGTTTTCATTAGTAAAGTTATAAGAAGTTTCTTCTCTAAGATTATAAATAGTACTTTTTCATTTGAAATACCGCGCTACACCGCGGGGTGCCTCACTTTCTAACTGATATTTTCAGATAGCAAGTCGGTATGTCTGATTATGGAAAACATTTCAAGTCAATTGAAACAATATTTGTCAAAATATTTACATCCGAAATTTTTAAAGAGAAATCATAAAAGCTTCTCAAATTCATAACACACGCTGATAAAAATATATTTCAGATTTACAAGGAAGCTTTTGGGGTATCTTCTACAAATATTATTTTGATGAAAAGCGGGAACATCATAGCAAAATATGTGCAAACGTACTGTATGAATACTTTGTCTGCTTCATTTTTCTTATAAAAACAGAACACTCAAGGGGACAGAGATGGATTTCTATTATGAACAGTTTACAATAGAAAAGACAAAGAAGCAATATGTGTGTCTGAAGATGTCGTTGCTAGCCACAAAAAATGTCTGTTTTGTAAAAAAATATACAATTAAAGCTGTGACTTTTGTCTCAGAATTGTTAAAAAATTTAATTACCTGCCATTGCTGGTTGGATTCCGTCAGAAACTCCGCACAAAGTGCGACCAATAATCGGAAAGTATCTTGAATACGGTATCGTATAAAACACGTTTCCAATTACTGAGAACATCGCTGTTGTAAATGCAATACGTCTTAAATGCCGTGTCCGATCCATATATCGTCCAATAAACATGGCAGACGCAGCAGCAGACAGAAACATGACAGCCATGCTAAAAGAGTAAAACAATTTTGCATCGTGTACTTTTAACGTGTATCGATAGTAATAAAGTGCTGACACAGCAACAGCAGAATATTCAAATGCGAAGAGTGATCTTTGCATGACACCAAGGATTGTTGTTCTTCTGCGTTTGACCAACCATGAAGCAAGGATTTCATCTTCTAATTTATTATGCTCCTTCATTTTATAATATTTTTATTATCAAAACACCTTTAAAAGACAGATTTGAAAAAATTAACCAAAAAAAACCCTAAAATTCCTTTGGGTCAGTTTCTAGTGTGATTCTACACAAATTTTGGGCAATTTGGAGCATTTTCGATACAGGTTTTTTTATAAGAACAAACTATATAAGAAGATAAGACTTCGATGTACCAAATGTTAAGAACAAGTTAAGAATTTGTCGAATTTCCCAAGAAATCGGGTGTTTTAGGGTCCGCAAAGCATTAAAATGTTCTTAACTTGTTCTTAATATTTTTGGCCATCTAAGCCTTATGTTCTTATATAGTTTATTCTCATAAGAAAAAACATGTAATAGATCTTTCATTCCCATTGGGATTTAGATTGAAGTTTTCATTCCCATACTAAGTGCAAAAGCTCAACCGGGGCACTGAGGCCGGGTTTGTCGATGTGAGGTTTCAAAAACACGTTTTCTTTGTCAAAAGTTGTCTTTATTAATTCACTTCAATTTCTATTAACGAAGTTTTCAATTGACATCTCAAATTGTGTATTGAAACATTAAAAACTACTTTAAGGGAACTTATTTTGGCGGGAACTAATTTTGGCGAATGACAGCGTAAATCTGTTCTATTTTGCCTTATTTTGAGCAATTTTGATGAATTTCAGGGGTTATTTAAGGGCTCTGACCATAGTGAATTTTTCATAATTGCCGTGTTTAAAATGTGTTTTCTGACTGATGTAACCAATAAAACTATGGCATGTTATACATTTTCTGTTAGACAAACTATTCCTGAATCTGAAAATTCAAAAATTGCATTGAAAAAATTTGACGAAGAAGAAAATGAAGAATTTTGCGAGAAAGAGTATTTCAACTTTGAAGAGCTTAGTTTCGGCGAAGAAAATACATTTTGAAAAATTTTTCGCAGTACATGGTGTATCTTTTACCGAACAATAAAACTTTTTGCGGAAAATTTTTGTAAATGCTTCTTTGTCTCGAAAACTTCAAAATAGTGGTTTTTCATCAATTTTTCATCTGGATTTTGCTTAAAAAAACAGTCATAACTTTTGACACATCTTTTTAGAAAAATTTTCCGCAAAATTGAAAATAGTTCAATTCTTTGCGGGCAGTGTAAAGGAATTTTGAAACAAAAAAGTTAATTACCCATTAAAACTAAGCTTTTTTGTAAAAGAGGGTGATACAACATATTATTAACATCTTTTTAAAGTTCATAACGTCATTTTTGCAATTAAATTTTTAGTTACTCTTAAGGGATTCGATTAAAAAGCAATTTATAAAGGCAATTTTTTGCTAAAAGTGTTAAGGAACCTGAAATATAACTTTTATGTTCAAATACCAAAATCAATTTTTGGACTATGGTCAGAGCCCTTAAGGTAAGGAAACAAAATATTTAATTTTGGTGGGAACTTATTTTGGTGAGTACGCAAAATATTTAATTTTGGCGGGAACTAAATTTGGCGGATTTCGTCTAAATTCGCCAAATTCGGCAAAATTAGTTCCCGCCAAAATAAGTTCCCTACTAATATCCGACAACTTTGCAGCAACAACAAACAAATATCTCATAAAATTTTATCATAGCACAACTTCAACATAAACAGGATATAAGTAGTTCCGAATACCATTCTGTTAAGTATCTAAATAATCAGATCAATCATAAAGCTTTTATATTTCCTCAGTGATATTATTTCAGTACCTAAATAGACAAAAAATTAACAAAATGAATCTAGCAAAACAATGTCTAGAGTATTTTAGAGGCTTTCAAACCAGACTTCATTTCGGAATTATTATCTTTGCACTGCGATCTCGTTTCGAGACTTCAAAATGCTCTTTTCACATGTTATTTCATAGGCGGTTTTAGAACTTATCAGAAGAAGAGATTTGCGTTGCACTCCTTTGCATGTTTCCAACGTACTTGCTCTCAAAACCGCCAGTGTAAATTTTCTCTTCTCTAATAGCTCTGAAAACGCGTTCTGTAAAATTTCGAAATTTGTTCAAATAAGTCAGAATTACTTTCTAATTACATGTAATTGTAGAACATGCACGTTCCCTATAATACTTATTTTTTAGTTGCGGTTCCATGGTAACCTCATTGGTCAATCAATAAAAAGACACAAAATCAGAGTGAATAAATCCCGCAACAATCTATATTATTAAATATTTCCCGCTTTCCAAAAGGGAAATATTTATTAAAACGGGCTTTCTCCATAATTTCCCGTGTCAAAACGCCTTCCGTACGCCCTGACTGACGCCCGTTTTTATTTTCACAGCGAAAGATGCATCCAGTGAATTATAAGTAATGCATCATGATTCAAGTCGACTGATAAACTATATATATAATATATGTTACAAGTTCCTTACGGATTCTCAAGCCCAGTTATAATAAAACTATTACATGTTAGTAGCAGACCCGACTGGCAATTGTTATGTAGCAGGTTGAAACATGAGTATTTGCTGCTAGAAAGATGCAGTTTGTTTTCAAGTTAAAATCTTTAAAATAAATCAAACTGTGTGGGTTTCTTTACTTCCAAACAACCTACCAATAGTTTTGGAACACTCCATAATAAAGGGAGATGGCTGTTCTTGTGGATTGACTTTCTGGTTACCCCATATAAACACGATGTGACATGAAAGTGAAGAGACTTGTTGGTTTTTTGATTTGTTGGTTTTTGTTTGATTTCTTGACTCATATATCTCATGGCAAATGGGATAGCAAATGACTTTTCATGTATTGCTTGGCTTTACATATGATACATATAACTTTGAACCCTCCAGAATGTTGAAAAAAGCATTTTATGAGATAAGTTTCGATTGTGATTGTAATTTTCATGGAAATTTTTAATCGACAGATTTGACTTGGCGTCAGTTTTGTTTGGTTGATAAATCTTTAGCTTTACCATGACCGTGGGATGATTTTCAATAAACTTTTGTTGTTATACACAGTTTTGTTTCCTACACATGATGACTCCAGCCATGATTGGTATCAGAATTTTGGAAAAAAAACATCTTACGACGACGAGAAATTGTTGATAGAAATTATATTGACTTATTTTTACAATTTTGGTGGTGTGGGTTTTGTTGTTGTTTACACCGTGGGATCCTGTTAGGGTATCTTGATTGTTGTTTGTTGGAATTGATTACCAAAAAAAAGAGAACCTTTTTTTGATAAATACTTTATTTTTTTCATGAACCGTGTGGATGGTTGACATCTTTCTCTAGTCTTGTAAACCAATGCAGTGTCTGTTTTCAAATCTTGAATTCTCTATACCTACTGAACTGAATTGAAGCTCTGACTAGCTCTGTTTAAAGCTATTTAAATGCTTTAAAACTTTGAGGCATATTCTTTTCTTTGTTGCTATTAAAGATAGATTTTTACTTTGTCCTAATGTAAATTTATTGTAAAGTTTTAGTTTTTGAGTTTAGTTCATCTGCAGTAGTATTTTTTCAGTAATCCTTAAATCTTGTGAATAAGGTAACATTTAACCAGACTTATTGCCCTCATTATATTCAAATTTTTATTTTTTTTAGGACTGATGAGTACATATTTTTAAATACCAAAACAAAGCAAACAACATGCCAGTTCTTTCTGGACAAATATATATGTATACTTTATTATGTGTGCTTTGATTTCTATTTTAATCAACCCTCTCAACTGCTGATCTTTCAACTATCATTTAGGAGTATAGAATGGGCTTTCATAGTACCATTTTCTCTAAGTATTTTTTACCACTTGCGTGGATTAAAATATTATTTTCTCACTATAAAAGCTCACCCTCAATAGGGTGACACGACATTTGTAGAGTTGTTGAACAACTTAAGACTTGGAATTGTAACTTGTAACTCTCACCTTGCTTTCTTTTACTAAGGCTAATTATCCCTTTTTATATATGTCAATAATGACCTTCATTTTTAAGGAAATATTTAGTCGCAATTTTGCGATTCTTGTTATCTTATCTATATTATAAAACGCTTAAATCCGCACTCTCCCATTCTCGCACGAAGGAAGCATTTTCGACGAGTGATTTTTAAGCATCCGGCAATTCTTTTTCGCACCTTTTCTTTATTGATCTTTTAATTGGTCAATCCGGGGGGGGGGTACTACCCTTGCTAACTGACTGGGGTGCTCCCTTGAGGTTCGAAAAAAGGACCCTACGTGGGACTGTTTTTTTCAAAAACTTTGCCGAAATTTGCGAAAAAAGTGACCCTGAATGGGACTGAAATTCAAAATGTTTTTCAAATTTTCTACTTTTCCCCCAATTTTTCCAAAAAAGGCATCTTACGAGGGACTGATGTTTCTATCTTGGTGTTTTTGCGACCCTATCTGGGACTCGTAGAGGTTAAAAAAGGTACCCTGGCCATCGGCGCATCCCCGTAACCCATTTTGCCCAGTACGCCCCCCCCCCGGGTGGTCAATTTTTAGCCTTAAAATTAATGAAAGCCGTGAAAATAAAATTGTTCCCTTTCTTTTCCTAATCAATCTTTTTAAACACTTTTGAAAATGTTTTGAAATTGAACACCCATTATCTGGTTTCCTTTTCATTTTGAAATATCTAATTTTCAAATTTTCAGAGCTATTCAAAGTCTTCACGCTAGTATGTATACGCCCGATGGCTAGCCGCGATGGCCAAACTACTTCAGGGTTTGTCTGAAAAGCAGGATAGCCAATTTGGTGAGGTTGTGGGATAGCCGTGTATTTCACAGACCAGAGTAAAAAATAAAAACTTTTTCTTTTAATCCTCATTGAGCCAGAATGCCAAAAATGGTCAAAAAATGGCGAGAATATGAACATGTTAAGAACATTTTTAGCCTTAAAACTCAAAAACTTAAGAACATCCCAAGGCTTCAAAAACTTTGGATGTTCTTATAAAAAAACGTGTAGGTGTAAGTAAATTATCTTTTGATGTTATGATTGTTAGGGTTGTTCCGATTTTCATTTTGAGTCTCTGTTAGAAAGTGGGGATTCCAAAAATATTCTGTAAGGTACAGAATATATTTGGAATCCATAAAAAAATGGTCTGGTCTGTAATTTTTCAAAGTGTGAGAGCAAGGAAGATAAAATGGCGACGACTCTCAGTAAACAGACTTTAGTACTTTTTACAAAAAGGACTACAGTAACTAAAGGTACGGAGCAAATTTAAACCTTATTTCTTTAAATGACAGTTAAAATGTTCTAACATTTCACTTTCACAAATTATAACACTAGGCTAAATATTAGGGCAAAAAAGGGGTACCCCACAACCTAACCCAATTGGGGTGGCCAATTGGCTACCCTGATTTTTAGACTAACACACTATTCCAAGCATAAGAATAGTTTTACACGATATTCTTGATTGTGGTAGATTTTAGCAAAAATGCAAGATCTTCTTTCCTTGCCAGTAGATTTAAGAAAATGGCAGTTTCGATTGAATTTGCTTTTAAAATAACTCTACCATTTTAAACCTAGTTTTCAAGACAGAAAGAAAGCGATTTTTATTGAACTTGGTGAAAGTAACAAAAAAATTGAAAAATATTCAAATTATCATATGTAATTATTTCCTTGGAAAATACAAGGAATTGTATCGGCTGTTTTTCCTTGTAAAAATACAAGGAATTGTAAGAGTCAGTTTTCCTTGAAAAATACAAGAATTTGCTTTAGGTTGTTTCTCTTGCCAAGTAGGAGAAATGTGTTTCATCTAATTTCCTTTGAAAATACAGAAAATTGTTTACGGTAAATACAGTACATGACATTTTCTCTACATAATTTTCCATTGAAAATACAGGAAAATGTTTTAAATAATGTTCTGTTCAATATACAAGAAAATATTCCTTTTCCTTGGAAGATACAGAAAATCCTCATTTTAAGGTCGAGTTTCCATCAATTCATTTCTCAATCGTGAATTTTCTTTTCGATACTTTGACAGATAAATTAAATATTTTGATGAGGGTTGATATTGTATAAAACAAAAATACTGAAATTAAGTCAAAATGTATAGTTTATCTGTCAAAATGTCGAAAAACTTCACGATTGAGAAACTAACAATTATCAGTGATCCAAGCCACGATAAACTTCCCATAAGAATATCGCTGGGTCGATAAACTCAAATTTATTCAGTTTAAATTATCGCAGTGTAGTTAAAATTTCATTAACTAAGCTAATCTTGTAAAGAGAGAGATAGCCAAGTGTGCTAGCAAGTGCCTCGATGAATATGACACCCCTGTGTCACAGAAATAAGACACCCCCGTGTCACAGACCCACTGGGACCCAAGCCCCACTGGAAAATTTGGCAAAAATTTCCTCCCCGGTGGGAAAATACCCTGAAATTTCAGCCCCACTGGGAAATTGACTTTGATTTCATCCCTATTCGAAATTCAATGTTTAAAAGTTGCATTCAAAACCCATCCCTACTGGATTTTTTAACCTTGGAACAATAGAATTTCTATCCCCATTTGGATTTCAATAGGAGTCTTTATCCCCACTGAGGAAAAAAGTTCCACCGGGGCTGTGAGAGAGTGGTGTACGTAATATGTTTTTCATAGATAAATCAAAAAGAAACTTTGTTGCAAAATGATAAGGGAAAAGTAACAAACAACTGATTACGAAATTTCGTTCTGTTTCAGGATTTCATCAAGTAATGTTTGCTCTGTAGTGTGCCCGAAAAAAAAGCGAACAAAAATTTATATCAAATAAAATCCTGTTTTTTTCAAAAAATTAATTTCTTTCTCAATTTGTTTTGAACACTGCTTTCTTCTTCTTCATGTTTGAAAAACAAGCAAATTAATACCCTCCTAAATAGCACCCTCTAAAATTTCTCATGAGATGTCATGTACTGAGTTTAAAAATAAATACTTTATACAGGCTCTAAAGACTTGGGGACACGAGAAGTTTTTTTTGTGTTTTTGCAATGCAACATGCTCCATCCCACCAACCTGAAACGCTTTCTCTTGTCTCCACCCCATTATTCTTTCTACCAATAAAATTGAAGTCTGACTTTTGTCGCTGGGACAATGGAGCAAAATTGATTTGAATCAGGGACAAATTCAACGTATCTTTTGGTATTTCTCTCATTTTTTTGTCCCATGAAACAAAAAAAGAAACCATGAGACACTTGTGTTGGTGGGATAGAGCATGTTGTATTGCACCAACGCGAAAACAACTTCTCGTGTCCCAAGCCTTAACCCTTTAAGTGCCAATGTCGTGTATATCAGACATGGGCTGCTATATATAGGAGGGTGAAGCCTTCCTGTAATGCTCAGTTTGAGTTAGAAATCGTCATTTTTGGTCTAACCATAGAGTGCAGAGGGGTTGAAGCCCCCCCTGAAGGTTCAGCCCCCCCCAAGAGATTTAGCCCCCACCAAAATTCGAAATAGACAGCCCCCCTACCAAAATACACAAAAAACAAAAATGTTAGGATGGAAAAAATTTCAAACAATGCAAGGTCTTCATTTTGCATGTCCACACAAGAGAAAGAGATACCAAATGTATAATGTCTTCTTTTGAAATTCTAATCAACAAACGCCAATAGTACGACTTCATTATTACACCCGGGGGGGAGGCACTCGAGGTAAATGGCCTACCAGACGTTCGGCCCTTAAGGGTAGGTTTTTCATAGTTCAGCTAGTGCACTGTAAGGATAGGAAATTACAAAACTGCACTGAACTGCACTGTAAGGGTAGGAAATTGTGATAAAAGGCCAATTTTTTGGTAAAATTGGCACAAAATTGGTCAATTTTAGAGGAAAAATTCCACATTTTCTTGGAAAATTTTGAAAAAGTGCACTGTAAGGGTATCATTTTTCATGGAAATTCACTGCACTGTAAGGGTCCGATTTTAGAAGCCAAATTTTGGGCCGAACGTATGGCACGCGTTATTACACAAACAAAATACCAAAATGTACAAAGGAAACTTCTTAGTTCTTGGAAAAAGTTGTTAGGTTAGCCCCCAGTCAACAGACCTAAACAAATAGACCCCCCCTGAGTAAGTAGCCCCCCCCCCTGAGTTAGGGAAAAAGAGCCCCCAGCCAGAACTTTAGGTTCTAGCCCCCCCCCCCCTAAGAGCCAGGGGGATGCATTCTATGCTAACTCGTAGGAATTGGATTGGGCTTCATGGTCAAGCAAAAAAAATCAAAAGTGAGTCTTTCCTGCCAAGTTAAAGCCAAAAAGTCAAAAAAAATGCAACAATTTGACAAAAATCCAATTTGGCCCTGCCTTACTTGATTCTGTCATTCAGGCAGGTCTGCGCAGCGCCTAGAAAAGAAAGAAGAGACTCTAAGCTATCCAACGAACTATGAATGTGCTTCTAACT
Organism: Clytia hemisphaerica; assembly: GCF_902728285.1. NCBI lineage: Eukaryota > Metazoa > Cnidaria > Hydrozoa > Leptothecata > Clytiidae > Clytia > Clytia hemisphaerica. Next base: position 175,886 of record NW_027104499.1, on the reverse strand, counting down.
CCTTCCAAATCCGGAGATATAAGCCTTTAAAGTTTGAACTAGCGATTTTTTTACAAAAGAAGGATGTGTCACGCACTTAAAGGGTATCAACATAAATCAAGCAATCAAGCAACCATCTCATAACCATCTCATAACGTAATTAAGAGAGCTTTTCCATAATTTTCAAATAGATATTTTCTAGCTGCTAATTGCTTTTTTGAGTAATAGCTTGATTTGTGATTTACATGATTATTAAGAGGGTATGTTTACACGTGAACTCCAAATTTTTACGTAACTCACCTAAGAATCCATCAGAAGAAAATTTGTACTAGTAGTAATAACATGGTTTGGAGGGTGATTTGGGAATAATAGTCCCGAGATTCATCGAAAACATTTCAAACTAGCCTCAACGTAGAGATTTTTTAAAACGCCCCAATCTAAAAAACTCATACCTTATATGCGCCTTAAATTGCGCCCGAGACTAATTTTACTGGGATGATTCTAAATTACATGCAATTTTTTTCGCTCGCTTTGCTCGCAATAAAGTTACTTGGTAAGTTTTTTTGTGTACAATATACTGTAGCATGCATTATTAAATAGGAATCTAACTGCATCCTAAGACCAATTTGCTGACAACAATATTGACATCATAAAACATCAATTTTTTCGCTCGCTTTGCTCGCATTACACATTGTTTCTTTAAGGTTCTTTTCACTCTAGCAAGTGTCAAATTTGTCTATTTTTATTTAGTGATTTAGGGTATCTTGGCAGTCGATCTTCAAAATTTTTCTAGTCGAGTCCCGACCATGGTGGGGCCTGTTTTTCCCTTTTCCATTTATCAAATATATATTTACTCTTATTCATTAAATATTTCCTTCCTCGTTATGCCTTGCCAAATGAATTAGTAAAAGTTTAGAAACTGGTCGGTGGGTGCACCACTTTGGAAAATTGGGGGCGCAATTTAAAATATATTGACTTTGGCCTCTCCACAAAGTTTTTCGAAGATTCTTTTGTATTTATCTTGCCAATCGACATTCTGAATGATCATTTAATTTTTAAGGCTTCCATTCTATTTTGACAATTTTTAGGATTGTTTTTTCTTGCCTATTATGCTTTACTAGACAACTCATTGACACCTATTACACGAATATTACTAGTCATTTTATTAACACGAAGGGAAAAGTTGTGTGTTAGTAAAAACCCCCTTAATTAAAACCAGCTGACTTGACTTACTTGACTTGAGTGCATAATCCCACGGGGTTCTTTGCACACTTCTTGGAAACAAACTCTTTCCACTTTTCTCTGTCACGGGCACGGCGCTCAGCAGTAAGAAGTGGGATACCTGTGTCTTCTCGGATTAGATCGCTCCATCTTTTTGGGGGACGTCCACGGGGTCTTTTTTCCTTAAAATCACGCTAAGCCTTGCGTACATAGTTGATATTGGGGTCTCTTCTTGCGATGTGACCAAACCAGTTCATTCTCCTCCTTTTGATCATATCAAGGATATCCATCTTGACACCAAGAGTACGCTTTAAATCTACTATTTTTGTTCTGTAGATTCTGCGTTTCCCAGCCAAGATTCTGAGGCAGTCGTTTTGGAAGACTGAAAGTTTTGCCATATCTTTTTTCTTTAAAGACCAAGTTTCACAGGCATATATAATGAGCTGCTGTTTCCTTAGCAGAAAATTCGTGTTGACTTCAGATCGTCCAAATTTCAAGGCCGTTGAATACTTGCCTAGTAATCATAAGAAAATAAGATAAAAATGTTCACCCATAATCATGGCTCCTGTATTGATTCTCTCTGCTTATTTATGTCTTTGGTGATTTGTCCGTAGAATGTGTGAAGATAAGGGGAATATGATTTTCAGGTTTCTGTATTTTTCCTCTTATACCGAGCTTCCACCCACACAGCCTACATGGTTTGTCCTCTGCTTGACCTCGACAATCATTCCAACATTTTCCCTCTTGCTAATTATTCCACGCGCTACGAGCTATTTTAATGAAGTGTTTTTTTATCAAAGACTGAAGACAGATGACTCACTTAGTGGTAATTATGAGGTCGAATTTGCCATCCATTCTCTGTAGATTGTATATCTTAGAAGTTGAAAGATTCCATAGTGCTTTTGTAAAATGCCCTTAAACTGAATGTTTTCAGTTATGACCTGACCAAAATCATCAATTTATTCAGCCAATTTTGGAACTATTTAAAAACCTTATTTTTTACAGCATTCATCCCCCATTCATCAAGTAGTAATGAAGCCTGTGCATTGAAATGATCGTCTTTTCCACGTTTCAATCGTAGTAAAAATGGCTTTCTTTCATATATCTTTTGATATTATTCAATTTCAGTTTCTGTTCTTGCTAAAGATTTCCAATGGGAGCTAACAATCAGTGGGTTCTGCATCATTTGCTGTGGCACACTCTTTTGCATTCAAAAATATGCCAATCTTTACACATTTTCCTCGAAACTATCGCTAAAATAATAGCACAACGCACCGAATCTTAAAAGACGTAGTAACAAATCTGCACAAGTATTTTCGTTTGTACATAGTCTTTATAAAAAACACTGGTCTGGAAGCTTATTGTTTTAACCTTTTGTTAGCTTTTTTCTTTGTTATCATCAAAAGATAAAAATTTGCTCAGTTTTTGATCACGTTATCAAGTACTCCTTTACTTGGGATTGGTTTAAGATTTAATCACATGATCAAAAAGTGAGCAAAACAAACTCATTTCTCAACGTAAGTTCAAGTAAGAAACAATGGAAAGAAACAAAGGACTTCCAGACCGGAGTTTTTTAAAACGGACTATGGTTTGTACGACTTGCAATCCCATCTTCCTTTGCGTTAATTACTCTTGCAGGTTAATTAATTACAATATCAAAAGAAAGATAATAACTTTCACGGTTTTCCAATCATTTTGAAATAATCTGTGGGATTGGAGCTCGTACAAATGTCTAGTTGTAATAATTATGACGTGTGAGATGCGATCTTTCCGTATAGCTGTATACCCGAAAGTAGGGGAGGTCGCCACTCCTTTCCCTGGATTTTAGTTGCTGAACATCAAGCAGAGAGGCATCAAGTACCATTTTGTGAATCTTTGTTATGGCCCTTGGGGATCGAACCCACAACCTTGCGCACCGTAGGTGGATACTCTACCTTCATGCTACGGTCGTTAACTCGTTAACTTGTTAACTCAGTCACTTTCACGGGCGCCTTACAAAATACAAGGGTAATTCACTGAACAGGTTCGAGCCCTGGGGCTACTATCGAAATCTCAGCATCGTTCTCTTACAGATGATGAATAACCGACCGTAGTGCAGCGGTAGAGCATCCGGCTACGGTTCGCAAGGTTGTGGGTTCAACCCTCAGCCGAGTCATACCAAAGATTCTCAAAATGGCACTTGATGCCTCTCTGCTTTGTGCTCAGCAATTAAGAGAAGGATCAAGGGTAAGTGGAGCAATCCAGGGAGAAAGAGTGGCGCCCCCCTATCTTTGGGTAGATAGCTATCGAAAGAGGAGCCTTCGGGTCGCCTCCGACTGCGGTCGCAGACTTACTTACTTACTATCGAAATCTCAGCATCGTTCTCTTACAGATGATGAATAAGAAAATAGCACATTTCAACGTTGTCTCAAGGAGTTCTGCGATGAGATGTGCAGAAGTCACCGTGATTCAACCATGTAAGGTGGTCTTCTTAACTTCGGAGGTAGCCAAATCAGTCCCCTGCATGGGTGATAACTCAACGGCATACTTATTTATTTTTTTTTATTGATTTGGCTTTTATCACCAAAATAATGGTATATAACTTAGTGCAAGCTGACTATGGTAAAATAAATTAAGAAAAATAATTGAAAAAAGGACAAAAGTAACTATTTAAAATTTTCAAAATGAAACAAAATTTCTTTAACAAAAATTCATTAACAAAAATTCCTGAAAAGGATTTCCTCTGAAATTACACAAAAAGTGATTTCAGAAATAAAATACACGAAATGTTTTAGCTTTACAATTACACGCTAAAAACATATCGGGATTGGAGCGTTCGATTTTCTTCTCTTGACAAAGTAAAGGACCATTAGTTTCACAAAAATAATCGATATAAATTCTTAGCTTTGCTTGAAGCACTTTTTCTGTGACACGGTACTAAACATCTATAACCTTGATTGAATTAATTAGTGGGGTATAATACTTAATTATACTGCTATTTGTTGCATAATTATATAATTCTATTGTTTGTCGGTTTCGTATATTGAAAACTCGGTTATCGTTTCTCGCCGACCTTCAGCAAGCAAGGAGATGTATGAGAACCGCCCACAAGCATAATTATCTCTATGTTTACTTTCCATTGTCGTTAATTTATTCGTTCGAACGCCTCTTCGACGGATGGGCCCGCGGATGGGTAGAATTAATTAATTATGCAACAAGCATACTTGATTGTAGAATGCAATTAAGAGAGGTATTGTTTTGCAGTGACGAAGGTTTTAATCACTGACTATCCCTTTTATGGTGTGTTTCTTTTACGCTCCCACGAAATTTGTGCAGTGGGTGAACCGACGCTTTCGGTTTTGGCCATCTCTTATCTTTTATCATTCGCTTTACATATTGGCGTGTTTTTCCTTCTTTGCGTATAGATACAAGAACTCGGTGACAGCCTGCTTTGGGTGCTTTTCTTGAGCCGCCCTTTTTGAGCGAAGCCGTGCCATTATTTTCGACAATAGAGCCCTCTCAAAGTGGTCTTGCTTATATTGGCGTGTCTTTACTTTGGATTTTTACATCTTCATGCACTGGAATGTTAAAAGAGAGGGGCGAATGCTCGTGTATGTTTAAGGCTTTTCCTGCTTCAAAATAAGAGGGGTGAAAACTGTCTATCCTGTAAGGGCTCAGCTTTCACCGAGGTATATTGTGGAATCAATACCCAGCACAGTTACCGACAGGTTTCTTGATTTTATATCTTTCATATTCGCCTTACATGAGATGGTTTGACCCGGGTGAAGGTACATTCACTTGTCTTGCAAGTGAAAACGTATATATGAGTTTGTATATGATATTTCAGAGATGTTGTAAAATTCAACTGCTGATAAACCAAGAAATTTACTTAAGTAATAGTGAAAAAGATTTTCTCTGATTATTATATGTGTTGAAAATATTATGTATTTGGATTACATTAGCTTGTTTGTCATATTTTATTTTTGATTCAATGAATGGTACAGTTGCAAATCGTTTGTAATGAGGTTCGTAATTGATCGAGTGGTCGGTCCACGTCATTCGTTGAATAATTAATTGACTTCATTTCATCAAGTAGTCATTTTGTTACACAATCCTTCAATCAGCTTGTCGAGGTAAAAAGGAAGAAAATGTCGTCCCTTCATTTCATCTTTTACTCATTTTTTGTGATGAGTGCACGGTGTATGACGTCATAAACAAATTGTGTCAGGAATTGCGTTAAACAGGGCAACATCATTGCTTTGTTTCGAAAACGGTGGCAGATACCACTGTAAAAAAACTGCCATCAGCAAGTGAACATATAGTTGACCCTCGCTAACCTAAAATTTGGTGGGGGATCTAGTTTCGACATACAGAGAGATTTAAATCATAGAAAATCCATCAAGGTTCCGGGCCATGACAAAGAATTATTTTGAATTTGTAGAAGGGATCGAATGCCAACTCTGGTTTCTTTCGGATCTTTCGCAGACTACATTAGCCAATATAGAGCTACTTTTTTTGAAACGATTCGGAAAAAACGATTTAAAGTGCTGATTTACTGTCGTCCTCAATCATTCAGGATCTAGACAAATAAAGTCGCTACCGGTAAGGTTCTAATTGGACTGTATCCTGACCAATTGTGGACGACATTTTAGGGGTTAGAAGTGCGAATTATTCCAAATACATAAACTTGCCACTATTAATGTGACGCAGAGGTAAACACATGTACGACTCATTCATTTTGAGTTTTCACGCTAAAATATCTTCATATTTTCACAGATTGTGAATGGTTCAAAGGATAGGAAGTGTTCCAACTCCTTCCTGCACTTCCGTCATTCGAGATGTTGAATAGCACAAGTACAACTTTTGAACTTCTGGTTCAATGATGGTCGTCTCCAGTGGTGTATTCGCAGAACTTGCTTCGTGGACACACTACGTGGTAGCCATTTCAAATCCTACCAAAGAGATTGACTTCTAGCCCTTCATTGGTTAGACCAGCGGCCGAGGTAGTGGATTGTGTCACTTCGTAGGACAGCCCTAGATCAGGGCAAATTTTTGATATTATGCTCCTAATAGGGTGTATAATTGATAAAAAAATTGCCCTTCGATAATCTCTTGCAGTTTTCGAGTGAATCGATTTTTAGTAAATCGATAGAACTTATCAAGGGTCCCCCTTTACTAACGGTTTTTTCGAGGTCTGAAAATCAAATATCTGTTGCTACCAACGAATTCAGTGTGAAAAGTAGATAAAGAAAAAGGGGTTATTTGTTAAGTTTTGACCACCTGGTGCCGAGAAATGGTATTTTTCAGGCCAATAATCGACATTTTGGGCGTTTTCCGATGACGTCAGCATTTTCCTAGGAGCAATTTCAAAAAAAATCATTCCCACGGCTAGATAGCCCTGAGTTTGTCGTATCCAAAAATGATATGGTTTGTTATGTTTTAGTGTCTAGATTTCGAGATATTTTGGTTTAAATAAACTAGACAAAAGTTGTATAAAATTTGACACTTCTGGCAAAAACCGGGGTCGTTCCGTATGCAAAAATGGTAGAGTTCCGAAATAAGCGTACTCATGACTGTTGATTGAATTTCATTGTTTTCAAGCAAGGGTTAGGGGGGGGGGGACATAATAGACCTTTTTTTCGATTTACTACCAGGACAAGTTGATTTAGAACATTTTTTGGGTGCTGATTCCGAAAATCATACTCATTTTGGCTGAAAATCAAAATTCAGCCTGCTACCCCTATACACCAAGTTGGCCAGAATGCTTAAAAATTGGCATTTTTGTGTGGTGCTTGCATCTGCTGTTCTGAGTCTGTCTTTGGATTATATTTGAGTTTTTTTGGTCAAATGGCATCCACAAAGGTCATTGATGATATCATTAGTCTGAGATGAAATTTGGGGTCTGGTACTGGTACACACTGGGTTAGCCAGAATACCAAAATTTGTTGAATTGACCTACAGCATATTCTACACTTTCTGCTCAATTTGGAACTTTTTTATTGAGGTTGCCATGTAGAAATCTATTCCAAAACATTGTTCCTGTAAGATTTTATCCTAATGGACCTTTCAGAATTATGCACGGGGTTGCCAAAAGCACTAAAATCGAAATTTTTTTGGCTAAATTGTGATTTTAGGGTTTTAAGTAAAGCGAATACTAAATGTTATTTGAAGCCTCAATCGTCAAAATTTTGATAGGTTTTTTACTAAATGTGACATTTGGAACTGGCCAATTTCAAACCAAGTTGGCTTTTGTAATAAAATAAGAATAAGCAAGTATCTATAGAAATGTCACCATAACAACTTCGAGGCTTATTTTATGCATATTTGCTCATTTAGTCTTAACAAGAAATCCCTGAATGCCTCAAATGAGTTGTCTATGCTCGTGATTCTACTAGATCCATTCCAGCCGCGGCTTCTCTATTCAGGATTATGAAAGTTGATCAAAATGGAAACCGTCGTACATTGACCGCTGACGAATTTGCTGAGAATTTGAGGATCATTCTTGGAAAGCAAAATCAAAAGAGTGACGTAACTATGGACGACTTCAAACTTGCTCTGTGGCATATATAGTTTATTATTAATTTCGCCTAGCGAAAGTATTACGATCAGCTTCTGTCGTGGCTCGTGGTTTGGTGGATTTTTTTTGAGAAAACGAAAGTACTTGATACGGTGGAAGAACTCACTAAAATTAATTTACAAATTACACGCTCGTATAACCACGGACGGTTTTCGTAGGTTTTCTTTGGATTACGTCATATATCTTTGTGTCTTTAGCTTCACAGTTTTTGTTTTTTCTTTATTTTCTTATAAGCATATACTTTATAAGAATCAAATCAATAGCTCTTGATAGACGGTGACATACCTTTCGGTAATTAGTTCTTACAAAGTAAACAAAGGACGGTGGACAATATGAGCATATTTATTTTTCTTACAAGCATTTACTTTATAAGAATCAAATCAATAGCTCTTGATAGACGGTGACATACCTTTCGGTAATTAGTTCTTACAAAGTAAACAAGGGACGGCGCTCAATATGAGCATATTCATCTTTCTTATAAGCATTTGCTTTATAAGAATCAAATCAATAACTCTTGATAGATGGTGATATACCTTTCGGTAATTAGTTCTTACAAAGTAAACAAGGGACCGCGCTCAATATGAGCATATTCATTTTTCTTATAAGCATTTACTTTATAAGAATCAAATCAATAACTCTTGATAGATGGTGATATACCTTTCGGTAATTAGTTCTTACAAAGTAAACAAAGGACGGTGGACAATATGAGCATATTCATTTTTCTTATAAGCATATACTTTATAAGAATCAAATCAAAAACTCTCGATAGACGGTGATATACCTTTCGGTAATTAGTTCTTACAAAGTAAACAAGGGATGACGCATAATATGAACATATTTATTTTTCTTATAAGCATATACTTTATAAGAATCAAATCAATAACTCTTGAAAGAGGGTGATATACCTTTCGGCAATTAGTTCTTACAAAGTAAACAAGGGACCGCGCTCAATATGAGCATATTCATTTTTCTTATAAGCATATACTTTATAAGAATCAAATCAATAACTCTTGAAAGAGAGTGATATACCTTTCGGCAATTAGTTCTTACAAAGTAAACAAGGGACGGAGCACAATATGAGCATATTCATTTTTCTTATAAACGTTTACTTTATAAGAATCAAATCATAGACGGTGATATACCTTTCGGTAATTATTTCTTACAAAGTAAACAAGGGATTGCGTACAATGTGAGCATATTTACTTATTACAAGCATATACTTTATAAGAGTTCTTAAAAATTAAACAACAATTGTTCTTAAATTGGTCTTATTTTTTAGTGATTTTAAGCCCCGTTGTTCTTGTGAAATTGTTTCATCAAGGCTCGATGTAAAGTAGATCTCTACTTCTTATTTTGCCCATGCAGTTCAAATTCTAGGCGAAATTTTCGACTTTTAGTCGTCTTGTTTTTTGTTTCAATAGGTTTTTAATCAACATTAATATTATTATGATGACTTTGACCAGTTCTTGCAATTATGAGCATATGAATGTCTAAAAATATTTAATATTTTAAATTGGAAGGAAAAGTTTTTTTAAAAAGATTCTTTTTCGAATAATAAATTTTGGATTATAAGTCTTTCTTTGAGTTTTGTGACTAGCTTGGTCTGGATAATCCACTGAATTCGTTCAAAATGAAGACTTACTTACGACTTTAATATATATTTTATCTAAACTTTCTTGCAAATTTTTAATCAGAAATTTATATGCAAAAAGGAGCAAACTTACTAAACTATGCAACGTGGTTCAAGCCATATGACTTGATTCTAGTATAAGGGCTAACCTGGTTCGAAATTGGCCAGTTCAAAGTGCCACATTTAGTGACAAACTGATCAAAATTTTGACAACTAAGGCTTCAAATAACATTTATTATTCGCTTCACTTAAAGCCCTAAAATCACAATTTAGCCTAAAAGTTTTCCGGTTTTAGCGCTGTTGACAACCTGGTGCATAATTCTGAACGGCCCATAAGGATAAAATCTTACAGGAACAATGTTTTGGAATAGATTTCTACATGGCAACCTCAATAAAAAAGTTCCAAATTAAGCAGAAAGCGTAGAATATGCTGTAGGTCAATTTTAACAAATTTTGGTATTCTGGCTAACCCAGTGCGTACCAGTACCAGACCCCAAATTTCATCTGAGACTAATGATATCATCAATGACTATTATGGATGCCATTTGACCTAAAAAACTCAAATATAATCCAAAGACAGACTCAGAACAACAGATGCAAGCACCACACAAAAATGCCCATTTTTAAGCATTCTGGCCAACTTGGTGCATAGGGGTAGCAGGCTGAATATTGAGTTTCAGCCAAAATGAGTATGATTTTCGGAATCAGCACCTAAAAAATGTCCAAAATCAACTTGTCCTGGCAAAAGTGTTGATTATGCCCCCCCCCTACGAAGGGTATTCAGTAGGGATGGAAGAAATAACACAATATTTTGCAGTGAGGATTTGCTTATCTGATTATTTTCAGCTGGGGGAAATTAGACTATAATTTTCCAATGGGAGTGATATTTCTCTCTCTCCCAAACAGTTAAGCAGAAAAGAATTAAAGCAAGATTTCCAGGCTTTCTTTCTTTCTTTCGTCTCAAGTCGCCTAAGGTCGATTTGTAATCTTTTATAAATAAAAATCAATGAATGAGAACATATACTATTAACAACTAACCCTGCGCGAGCCTGACTGAATGAT
>NW_027104499.1:131848-163386 GCF_902728285.1 Clytia hemisphaerica | reverse complement strand
TTCGTCAAAATCGCGAAAGTAAAAATGTCAATTTTTCGACCTCGCGAAAGTGAGTATTCTGCAGTATTTCGAAATAAAAACAACGAATCTTCCAATGATATATACACGTAGACCATGGCCAGGTACCTCAAAACGTTTCACTTTTTTTCAAAATGTCGGTGAATAAACTTTTAATATCTTTCTTGGTCAATTTGAGGGTGCTGATTCGGAATTTGAATGTTACCAAGCTTGAAAACCCGCAGTTTTTACGTAATTTGCGATTTTTTGCGTTTTTAGGCAAAATTGTAAGCCCTGAAATGATTTTCGGGGGGTCTTCAAAATCAAAAAAGACCTATACCACGTGATAGAGCTCTTCAAACTGAGCAAAAAAATGTATTATATCAAAGTCTCAACTTTTCTTAATCAAAAGTAGTGGGACCAAAAAAGGTACCCTTTACGGGCGGCATCTGCCTAAGCAATCTGCCCTGGCCTCCATTTGCCTAAGTATCCCCCCCTCCGAGATTTTGGGTCGCAGGGGGCTGGAGTTGCTTAGAATTCCAGCTCATTTTCTGAAAATTCGCTTTGTTATAGCTATAAGCAAAAAGCTCGTACCCAAAATTTTTAGAAATGTCAAAAAATGAAGGTCTTCAAATCTCTATAAAACCTATTTTTATAGGAACCTATGGTATTTTGTAACAAAAAGCAAAAAAAATTAGAGCTTAACATCGCTCTAAAAAATTGTTATTGCATTTTTCAGGTTTTTGTAAAATTGTAGGCCAAAGTAGGAGAAAAAATCATGAAGTTTTGCATTTCCTTCTCATTGACTTCATTTTCAACCCCAACTTCTAACCATTTTTGAAATGTACATAAAATTTCTGACAATTTGATATGTAACATGCCTATGTTCCCAAGAAATCAACATAGGCTAAATCTGAACCTGCTGCTACAGTACTGAAAAAACTGCTTCGGAATCATATGTCCTTATTAGAGGGTTTTTTCAGTTATGGATTCAAAAAACTAATCAAAAGGTCTCTTTTGTAAGCTGAATCAACTTTGTATAGGACTTGGACTGGTTAAATCTATGATTTGAGGCTTTCAAATCCATTTTTTCACTGACTAGTAGTAGGTCAGAGTTTTTGTCACGCCGTGACGGAAAATTTTCAATAGCCTGTAAAAATCTATGAGAGTGGAATCAGGTCTTCATTTTTTCCATGAAACATCAACCTATTAGTGTTAATCAGAAACTTAAAAAAGAAATTCAAAAATTAACCCACAAGATTTTCTGTAGCGCTTTTTAGTTTTTGTCACGCCGTGACGGAAAATTTGGGCCTATGTCAAAATTCCCTTATCTTTTCGTCAATTGTATTTGAATTGAGATTTCTTTGCTGGAAAATTCTTCAAATAGGTAGAGTTCATCAGAATATGCAAAAATTGAGTCAAAAATCCAGAATTACAATGAACTAGAGGTCCTGCAAGGTGGATTTTCTCATTTTTGATCAAAATGTTTCATAGGCTATTTTTGGAAAAACCCGGCCGTTTTTTAGGATTTAGTGTATGTTTTAACTTTCAAAGTTAATTTTTCTCATTCTTGTATGTATTTATGACAACTTGACATTAAAATAATAATGTTTCTTACAAATTCAGAAAAATAATTTCATATTTCACATTTGTGATTTTTGGCGTTTCATCACTTTTTGGGCCAAAATTGGGTCATTTTTAGGTTGAAATCCAAAAAAACGACAACAGAAACCTGTAAATAACCCTAACATGTTATATATCAGTGGAAGCGGAATTTTGAGTAGATTTTGAATATCCAAGTTTTATGTCCTAAAAATCAATTCAATCAAAATTATTATGCTTTAACAGCTAAAAAAGACATGGGTACGAGCTTTTTGCTTATAGCTTTATTGACCACCCCTGACTTCCCTGATATTATATCATATTTATGCTTATTGGGTCAAAGGCTACCGTTTGCCATGCATAGATTATCTAAAAAGCTTTTACTCTACGAGATAGTGAAAACAATTGGCTAATTTCAGGCGGATTTCTGGGCTCGAGCTTTAGGTAACTGGTTGCCTATAAAAAAAGGTGTACCCGACTGCTGATGAAGACCAACACCCTTTCTCACGGTTGGGGCGGTGGGGGGGTGCAAGAAAATAAAATTCGACTAAAATCACATTATACCTTGACCGTTCATGGTGATGAGGTTCAATCAAAGTTGCCAATATATTTTTATATTTTTTGCCACATCAGGAAGTTCTGTCTGTTCAATTTTTTGTTTTGTTTTTTTGATAATTTGAAGACATTGCAGTGTTCTCATTCTCATCGACAAATCAAAAGTTGCAGAGCATTGACTTCTTTCAGGTATTTTCGCGCGCTAACTCCAAGGAGGTCGCGCGGTCATTTAGTAGGAGATTGGTACCTAATCTTTTGCTTCAATTCAATATTGCAGCTGCCGATGCGACAGGAAGAAAACTTTTTTCCTCTTCTTTTTTTGGTACTTTTTGGCAGCTTTTAGTCAAGTCTAACATTTGTGTCAGTTAGTCAGTGGTACATACATTGGCTTTGGTATGTATATTTGTCAATGTTGCATTTGCTTTGCTAGACAGTGAGTACTGTCAACTTGTAAAACAGATTTTTTTCACGGTATATCATATATATCCTTGGATGGTGATAGATAGTGATCTCACTTTTCTCCCTTTATTTTTCTCTTGGGCTGCCAGAAAAACTTCATTGTTTGAGCCAGTTGTAGTATACGATGGCCCCTAAAGCTCACCACGCACTTCCAGTTCTTATAAAATTTGTGAACTAGAACTGTCTAGGGTCATGGCCCAGAAGGCTCACAAGACACTGCGCACTTCCAAGTTTTTTTGTGACGACACTGCGCACTTCTAAAAATGTTTTAGAGACGCAAAAGTCCCCCTCGAAAGATAGCCGTTCTGGTCAGCAAAATAGATACCAAGTTGTAATAAATGAGTTGATGATAATAGCGAAGAGGCTCAGAAATCCCGAGTTATTTTTCTCAAGTTAAAAAAACCGAGTTACGAAAAAACCGAGCTATGACGTCATATTTAGACGTCATTTTGTACCTTCTACCGTGAAAAAGGGTAACTTGCATCAGTGGAGGCTAACATGCATATACCCCAATTCACAGACTTGTCTGGTCATGGTTTTCTCACCTTGTATATGAAAATCAAATTTAAGAAAACATGTAATTAATTGAGGAAAGATTATTATAATTACCATGAATTGCGTTTCCCAAATAACCTCACTTTTACACGCTTCATAATCTGACATCTTGTTATTTATAATTTTCAAAAGAATGAGTCGCGATTACGTCATTAGTCCAAAATATGATTGGTTGATTGATATGAGCCCGGTTTCCCCATCCACTCGGTAAAATATTCACCACCCTTCAGCCACCCTGGAGAGACAGGGGCGGCAAAAAGAAGTAAGTACGCATCCTTATGGAAACCACCCCATTTTGACATTTTTTTAAAACAAGTGGCAAAAACGGGGGAGAGTGTGCAGAGGAGAGCAGGCGAAAGACATTTATAATCACGCTCTTCGAAACGAGTGACATGGGTATGTTGTCGTGGGAAAAGAAAAGTGATTCTGATCGAAGGTACGTTTTTCTATTGTCAAGTGATTTTGTCATAATGTTTCCATGTCAACACTTTGAAGAGAAGTAATACTGCTCTAGTTGGTCTGTGAATTGGGGTATATGCATGTTAGCCTCCACTGATGCAAGTTACCCTTTTTCACGGTATATGACGTCATTCTCAATTTTGTAACTCGTTTTATTTCCGTGACTTTAAAGTCTCGAGTTATCTATCCCTCATTTAAATTTTCGAATCATTTCTCGTTTTTTAACTCGGTTTCGTTTCTTTTAAATTTTCGATTCGAGTTATTTTCCTTCCTGTAGATTCTCGGATTCTCGAGTTATTTTTCTTGGCGTTAACAGCAGAAGACTCAAAACACACCCACCCAATTTCTAGTTTTCATGCACTAGGGTGGTCCAATAACGGAAAAATATTTATTATTAACTGTCATTATAAAAGTTACAGGAAACGTATATTTGGACTTTATACTTTGTATTACTCAAATTTTGAGCCGTAGATGAAATTAGCAAATCGAAGCGTCTGCGTCTGTCTTGGGAATTGAATGACAAAATTTGGTTGGTTGATTCTGGCTGCTGTACGTTTAGCAATTGGTCATTTTATTTCATTTCAAGTTTTAATTAATTGTCTTGAGATCTTGAACTTGTTACAGATAACTCTCATCCTTGTAGTTTCAAATACATCCTGTAGATGACTGGTTGTGTGACTAACTGACAGTGTTCTTATTGACAAATCAAAAGTTGCAGAGCATTGACAAATTAATTATAGTCATCTGGGGTAAGAACGGGACTTTTAAAGTGAAGGGGTAAATATGGGACATCCCTATAAATGGCGTCTTTTTTTTATATAAATTTGGATTAAAATAGAAAGGGTTTTAAAGATAATCCTTCTAGCTATTAGAAACTAGTCTAGTTACATGTTTTTAACATATGCTTTTGATTTTTTAACAAAAGTTTGACAAGTCACCATAAAAATCAATTTTCAAAGTTTTAGAAGTTTTCAAAGTTTTTTTAACTTTTCAAGATTTAGCTTCAGGAAGAGCTGCTCACTTTGATATCAAAAAAGACACTTCAGACACTTATCTCTAAAAAGTGTGTCCCATATTTACCCTGTAGTTAAATTTTTATTTTGGGGTAATTATTGGACACTAAAGTTCAAGTTGAAGTGTTTATTTGTTTATAAGAGAACTACAAATTTTGTACTGACTGAGGGAAAGTAATGTATGTGGAGTAATTTGTTATTCAATAGACTGTGGCGTCTTCCATATAAACAACCATTACCCCAAAATTGGTAAAAATGCTGAAAAATGAAAAAATGTCACTAATTTTGTTGAAAGTCCTTTAAAGGAGAGCACTTGGACTTGAAGTTAAAAAGTTGACAATGCGAAACCTCAATTATCATGACATTTTGGAAAGATATCTAGATTTTTCAATATATAATCTTATACCTAGGTCTCATTTTTCCCAGAGGGTGTCCCGTAATTACCCAAAATTGCGGCATATTTTACAAGACACCTTTAAAATAAATTTCAGGAACATCTACTAAAATTCAGGGAAAAGTAATCTTGTGTAATAGTCATACTTTGATAAATGAAATATAACAAGATTAGATCTCGAGGATAATACTTTCCTAGGGTAATGCCCCATAAGTCTAAAACGTCCCATAATTACCCCAGATCACATATGGACATTATCATTAACAAAATTTATGCTGGAGTAATTAGTTATTCAAAAGACTGTCGCAATCTCCCAAACAACTTTCAGTCTTTCTTTTGAACAGTTGGTAACAATTTGACACTACCGTAAGCCACACTCTCCATCCTATAAGGGGAGTAAGTGTAAGTTATGGAGGTTTTTGGTAAAGAGATTTTCACTGGAAATCTATTTTAAGAGAAGTTCATTCCATGTCAATAATGATTACCAACCATAAGTTGGTCTAACATCAACACCCCTCTTATTGCGACAGCCTTCTTTAAACCTGTGAATTTTTAATAAAGATCAGAATTGCTGATCGCTAATAAATGTCAAAGACGAAAAAAAAAATTTTCAATCAGCGATTCCAGCCTTCCTTTTTATCCTATCTCTAAAAAAGGTGTCGAAATTAAATGAGTTATGTCAACATTAGGCCAACTTACGGTACGGTAAGGCCCAAACATACCCCAAAATAGCAAAACATGGCTCTAATAAAACCTTAACCCAATTTTAATGTCTTGGGTTCCATTTCCCTTGAATTCTGAATGTAATTTTTTCTGCCCCTAATTCATTACATGAGTTTTTTTGAAAAAGTTTAGAAATTATCTCTGTTACTTTTTACTCTAAACTTAAATCAGAAACAAAATAAATCAGAGCCGTACAGCGAAAGTTAGGATGGCTGACAAAACAGCGATGATCGGTTGAATATCTTGCGTTTAAGTTTCATTTGGTTGCCAGGAAGTTAACGTCACACTAGCGTTCTGCCGAAATGTGTATCAAAGATTAATGCTGCAAAACTGCTTAGGGATTTACCAAGAAAAAAAGGCGCTTTTTAATGGAGCTAATATTTTCAAAAACTATGAGAAATTAACTACATTTTGAAAAGATTTGACCCGAGCCAACCTTCGAAACTAATTTGAAGAACAACTTTCCAAGAAAAAGATCTACCGGGGGGGACACACCAACCTTAATCCCCGCAAATCTGGAAATTCCCAGAAATTTTGCTGGACCTCGTACATTGACCTATTTACCAAACCTACCAACTTGAGATATTCATATTGGGTTAGATAGAAATTTTGAATCTAAAATATTGGCCCAATTTTCCAAAAATTGGAATATCAAGGAAACTTTTTTACAAAACAATACAATATTGGGGAAACAAACCGCTGAGGGGAGGCCATTGTTTTTTTTAAGAAACATGTTTTGAAGCTTTCTAGAGATTAAAATTTTACCAAAAATGTGGACTTTACCCATATGTATAGATTCTGATAGATTAGTTGATCTCACGCATTTGTTTCTAGACAGGTTAAAGTAACTGTTAGTAATACAGTGCAGAATTTGTCTAAAAACTGAAAGTTCAAGTGTATTTTCATGAAATTTATCTGTATCTTCTTGCAGATTTTCTTTGAAATTTAAATTTCCTTTATAATAAAAGTGTTCACTTTAACAGATTATCATTTTCAGTCACTAAAACAAAGAGACCGATGTTCCTGCATTAAAACATGCTATCTAATTTGACAGCCCAATTTTTAAGGTTTCGGAGCATTTTCAGAAAGTAACTTTTTCACTAAGTTGAACATGACCACCGTTTGAACCAATGTAGAATGGTTTATAAATTTGTTATCTAGAAACTGTTGCGACAGAACTGGTTATGAAAAACATTACATAGTTCAAGTGCGAAGATGGAGTATTATTATTTCAGATTATCTATGAGTGTAACAATGGATTGGTAGTCTTATCAGAGTATTAGTATATCCCTAGAAGAGGGGAAAATATTTTGTCCATCTTGCATTATAGTTCTATATATAACAAATAGATATCTGCCTCTGTACCTGATCATCTTCATTGTAAAATTTCTTCTCATTTTTAGGATTAACTATTAAAATACTAAATAAATCAAAATGCATATTGCTCGTCGTTATTCACCGCCACCACCGGATCCCTACCCATTGCCAAGTCTTCGATTGGTCATCTTGTGTGTTTCCATTGCTGTAGCGTTGAGTATGGTAGTTGTTATCTTACTCATTGATGTTCGACCGCCACCTCTATCTGATGTTTTCCTCACTACCTCCTATTTTCCACTTGGACAAAGTCTGGCATTAAAGTCACGACGATGGACTAAAAATGAAAAAACATGCACCACCTATGGTATACCGAGGCTACATTCAAATTACTCAGACACATTATGTGGACAAGCTTTATGGCAAAGTTCTGCGGAATCGGAAGAAGGCGACAGATATGTAAATAAAATCGAAACTATCTATCGCTTCTTTAATAATGATAATATTTCTTCGCAATATTTCAATCGTTACATAAACAATGGTGCTCAACTACCATTGGATCTCGACTATTACAGCGATGAGACGAGCACGGCTCCGAAAGCTGGGGAGGAGTATCGAGCCTTCAAATGGGATCCAATCCTGTTTGCGCAGAAAGAATCAGAAGCTATTGACATGTCAACGATGACACCAGCTAAAGATTATGTGTCTCCCAAAAAGTGTGAAACTAAAGAATGTCGCACTGTGTTCAGACATATTGTCTATGTTTTTAGGTGAGTACTTTTCTTTCTTCTCTGTTTACTACGTCAAAAGCTCTACAACGTACAAGAATAATTCAAAAACACAAGTATTTTATCTGTATGAATGATCGAAATACAAAAGCTTCCTCTGTAACCCTAAAGGTTACTTAGGTTTACAAACTTTTCCAAGCAGAAATTTCCTCGAGATCGGAAAATCTCGAAATTTGCGACATTTACTTTCGCGAATTTGACAAAATATTTCTTTTCGAGCTAGCATAAACTTTCGCGAATGAGGTATATTTTTAGTAGAACATTTAAGTTTTTGTGACATAAAACCAGTGTTTTTATCGTTCAAATTTTCAAAGACATTTACTTTCACGAAAGGGGTTAAAATTCGCGAAAATCGCGAAAGTTTTTGCTCGGGAGAGTTTGTACGCATTGGTAATTTTCATGAACGATGAAGTAAATTTAAATTTAATCCTTGAATGGATTATGTCTGTATGTATTTTTTTAACAACTCGCTACCTTAATTCAAAAGGGGCCTAAGTCCAGGTACCCCCACAGTTCAAAAGGGGCCTAAATCCAATTTTATGAAATTTGAGATGTTTAGTTTTTCTCAATCTCTGGCTCATTTGCTCTCTTTTGATGTGCATAACAAGTATTTTTTAAAGTTAAAAAGGCTCAAAACTTCATACTGAAGCTCTGATAAAAGTGATGTTTAATTCAAAAGAAGCCTAAGTACATCATCTTTTTACAATAAAAGGGCCTAAGTCCACCAAAATACGTTTGTTAAGTTTTAAAGTCCAATTGAATTGCAAATGGGCCTAAGTCTATGCATCTTAAAAAGTTTAATTGAAGTTTTCTTTATGTTACTGACATTGTCTTTTGTCTATCTTGAATCTAGGGGTAAGTGGCTTCATTTTGGTGTGTCATATGGCAGGTTTTGAACTTCTAAAGGTAGAAATTAACCCTCACACATTTTGCCAAATTTATGTTTAATTCAAAAAAGGTCCACTCTACAAGATTTACTAAGTTGCACCTGTTACGTACAAAAATATCTACTTTCCAAAAGAATGCCTTTTTATTGAAAAAAACAACTTATAGCTCTCTATGGCTTTCAGAAAATATTTACTTCAAAGCTTTACCATCAAAAATGGTTTCAGAATCAAGGAAAAACTTTAATTGCAATTTTCTCAAAATGACCAAAATGGACTTAGGCATCTTTTGAATTAATGTAGCGAACTATAGATCGATAAGACAGCTATACATTTCTTTCACAGGCAAAAGAATGCGTTTGCTCGATTGATAATATATGGGTTCAAT
Organism: Clytia hemisphaerica; assembly: GCF_902728285.1. Classification (NCBI taxonomy): domain Eukaryota; kingdom Metazoa; phylum Cnidaria; class Hydrozoa; order Leptothecata; family Clytiidae; genus Clytia; species Clytia hemisphaerica. Next base: position 154,255 of record NW_027104499.1, on the reverse strand, counting down.
CAGAGCAGAGATACAAGACTTGGTGTCGATTTTGCGGGCAGGTATGTAATTACAGTTTACTTGCTTTAATTCGATTGCATTAAGGGAAGTAATTTTCGCGGTCGAAAAAAAATTCCAAAAATCATATTTCCCGGGAATTAATTTTCGCGGTTTTGTCTTATTTTGGACATATTTCTTTCATTTTCCTAGAGATTTTTCAAATTGTTCGATATAGCGAAAGTTAGTTCCCGTGAAAATTAGTTCCCTTAAGGTATAAAGTGGTCACTTCGAATTAGAGAAAGATTCGAATTATGGAGAGGATTTTATACGATTTCACAGGTGAAGGGACCAACCTTTTAAGTTCAAATTACAAAAAGATTCGAATAATAGAGGGTCAAGTTAGAGCAAGGTTGGCTGTAGTTTGCTTTCTACTGAAAATTTTTGTAATTGTTGAACGTTTACCATAACGTTATTCTGTAGCTCCCTTCATTAAAATGAACCAAATTGAAAATAAGCGCATTGTATTTTTGTTTTAATTTGAAATTACTTGAATTGACTTCCAAACTAAGAAATTTTATACTTCTAATAACACCAGTTCTGGTTGCACCGGGTGTGTCAAAAAAGAAATCTGCCTATAATTGAAATACAAAAAACTCATGTACATACATACAGTCTTCAAATTTTGCACCTATTAATTAAAAGTAAGCTATTTTCATCAATAGCTGACATACGTAGTTCTAAACTAAAGATTATGATAGTTTTTGTAAATTGTTTTCTCTTTTCTTTTCTTAAACAACCTTAGGTTGGCGGGCACGATGGTGGATTTAATCTCACAGAACCAACCCTCTTCTCTCGATGCGTTTATCATCAACTTTCAAACATGGGTGCAGTTCGTGGTTCGAACCCTTCCTATGAAGATGGTCAACAAAGGTATCGTTTAAAAAAAACTGCTAAATCGCATTCCATTATAATCACCATTTTCACATATTCTCAAGACTATAAATGAGATAGTTTGCTTGAAAATACTTTTGAAAAATCTGCCTACATTCTTTGGTCATTTTTTTTCTCCTTTAAGGCGTCCCTCGATCGGGCAATCGTGTCCAGCTGTTCAGACTCCTCAAAAGCCGCTGAACATTCAAGTCACGGCATGAGCCTTCTGAACTTTCTGTAACCCCACATTTTGTTCTTTTTTCTTCAACTATCAGTGTATATTGGCTTCTTCCTGCTTGGTCAAGGAGTGATGTCTTTGTTCAACGTGGAATCGTGGTTCGTTTTCACGAACCTCTTCATCAATCATGTCCAGTTGCTATGGCAACACCTTGTCGGTAAGTCTCCTTATTCCTATTGGTGGAATTACTGCTGACTGAGCAGTTCTTTTATGTTAAATACCAAGACGCATTTTTTTGCAATTGATTATTAAATGGACATATAAGTACTGACGAAATTTGTAAACAAACCGTATACATCGGGATACAAAATCAAAAGAAATGTCAGATGTCAAAATAAAAAATAAAAACAAATATGGCTCATTTTTATTGTTTCAATTGTTTTACAAGTTTGTTTTGGACACATGATTTTAATTGTTCTCTTTATTGACAAGTGGTTCGCGCAATGTTTACACTTTACTACTTTTATATTCCTTTAAAGCGTGTTTTTTTTTGAGAAATCTGTTGTAAAATTTGGTTTTTTAAAACATGTAACAACACACAGCTCAAACTTGGATTTAAGACACAATCCTTGGACGTACCCAAGTTGATCATCATTCTTGGTCTGTTTGTAGAGGAGATTTTTGCTATTTAGATGAACGATTAGCCTATACTGGTCGCAGTAACGCGATGAAAAATCCCGGTTTTTGGTGACATAATGAATGATTCATTATCTTTTTTTACTTTTTACTTTAGATGCATCGGTGAAAGATTTGTACTTTTTGCTGGTGGCGTTGATGTTATTGATGGTTCACAGGACGCATATCTTCTTATCGGTAGGTCTCCCATAGATTTATAAAGCCCGAAGGGCTAGATGTCGTGCTTTGGCTGAAAAGTATGCCGGGTTAGGTAGGAAATCCTACCTAGGTCACGTGACATTACAGTAAAATTTCAGCACTTGACCAATCAGAAGCTTCGCAGTTTTTCGAAAACAATAGAAGCAATATTTTTTGCGATATTCACTTTTTTTGCTTGGAAAAGCTTAAAGCACGACATCTAGAAATCTGTGAGGTCTCTTCATTATTAAGAAGTACAAACTTTGAATACAATTATCTTAATTTTGGCAAAAGCAAAGCAAGTCAAATTTGGACACGTTTCTCTTCAAAACCTATATTTCCAGTATGCTAGATTTATAATCAAAACGGCAGCCGCAAGAATCATGCTGAAAGAAATTAAGTCTCTGTATGGAAAGAATTGTATATTCAAATCAAATAGATTGTACGATATTAATTTTGATCGTTCTTTTAGCCGTACGACGAGATGCACAACATACACACCAAGTGTCGAAGTTTGTTGACGTCCGCCGTTGAAAAAACACGTCGCCAAGCCGATACAGTTAAAGATGACATACTTTTACAATGAAAGGATAAAATTTGAATTTTTTTGCGGCGTTCTATAGACAACGTCCAATTTTATTCCCTACAATCTTCATGTGGGTTTAAATTTTTAAAATAAATACTTGGAACTCTTGTTTTTTTCAAAGTGCTCGTATAAGACATGGAGTTGAGTAATTTAATTGAATTCAATTTTTGGTCTTTAAATATTTAATACAAAAGTGAACCTTGAATAAACATCGACGTCAAATCGTTCCAAATAGTATGTATTTAAACCCTTATTACACGAAAATAAGTAGACAATGTAATTAACACAAACTTAGTCTAGCAAGCTAGACGACTAATTTATACATAGTAGAAATAAAGCAAAAAAGTAATGAATGGAACAATTTTAGTCGTCTAGAAACCTTTGTGCACTAACTCCAAACAAAAGAAAAGTGTCAATATTGCAATTATAATTTTTTCCTGCTCAAAATAATTCTTGAGAAAAAAAATATGTGTGGATTTGTGTATTGAAAGTTTTTCATTTGAGTTGATTTCGTTTTGAGAGTTTGTTGTTGCTTGATAAATTGTTTTCTCGCTACGCAAGTTTCTGCGTAGCTAGCCCCTGTATCTATAAGGCTGGAACACCGGATTCTTCCAGTCGTTTATACAAACTAAATCCCGTATTATTATTATTAGTATTGGTATTATTAGTATTACCTGCATTATAAACGACTCCAGTCTAACACAAACTAAGAAATTTCGTGGTAATTTAAACCCCTTTAATTAAAACCAACCATGGTGTCTTTGAAAAAGCTATTTGGGCTTAGGCTTTCTTTCTTTACTTCATGCTTATACGACCATGGAATATTTTTATTTCCATATTCAATTGAAGAGGGCCATTTTTACGGAGTGTGGTATTGTTTTTATTTAATACGTGGAAGAAATTTACACCTTCATTTTAATGCTTACTATTTTGGTAGGCAAAATTATTCGGAATTTTTCAGTTACTGTATTCCATTGAAAATACATTTTTATGTTATGCAATGAATTTATTTGACATGTTTTTTTGCCCCAAAAAATATCCGTACATGGGGGATGGAAGTAGTGAAAAATCTACAAAATTTGTCTTGTCCGGGGGGGGGGCTTGCTCTGTTTGGGGGTAATTTTTTTCTGTTGAGGGCAATGTTCAGGGGGTCCTTGTCTGGGGTGTTAGACCTGTTGACCGGGGGGGGGGGGGGTCAAAAACACAATGTCCGGGGTAAATATCTAAAAAAATATTATATCCTCCAACCCCCATATTCAAAGCCCATTGTACTTTACGAACTGATACTTTTCCCGAAAAAATACTACCGGGTGTGCCACAAATAAGTTACCCTCTTTGATTTGATATTGTAGGCAGTAGAAAAGAGATTTTTCAAAGATTGTTTCGGAATCATTCAGAGGAAAGCCTAACTTAAAATTTGGTGTATTACCTTTTAATTTTACTTCATTGGTTCAAAAGTTATGTTCAAAAACCTAAAATGTCAATTTTAAAAAATGCCAAAAAAGGCGAAAAACGAGAGTATTGAATTGATAGTAATGAATATAGTAGGGGGAAATTTGTAAAATCGCTCGATTTTTTTAGTCAAAGCACTTGTTATACATTTTTGGAAAGCTAAGGGGTAGGGGAATCAAAATAACTTGGGTGCCAATTTTTTCTCGGACACTTTGGTGTGATTTCGGACAAATATGACGGTCTCAGGCAAAATCATAGGGTGAAAAATTAATGAAAATTTTAGCTTGAGAAAACGGAGACCTGTTGTATATTTTTGGAAAGCTCTCAAAAAATTAAGATTAGTGATATATTGCGAGTATAGGTGATTTCAGTACCTAACTCGAGATATTGAGCTTCTGAAAGCACAAAAACTGGACAAAACAGCTGTTTCTGGCTGAAAAAAAACTGAAAACACTGTTTTTAAGGATTAATATTAAGTTTTGATCAATCATGAACATTAATCTAAAGTAGTGTTGTCGTCTCTGCCTCGTACTGATCATAAGCTTGATCTCCTTTGTTTTACAATCACTCTTCAGAGCCTAAAAAAGGGACTTTGACCAGCGATCCATTCCCAATTTTACCTGAGTGCAACCCCCGGTTTTTTGATATAATAATTTGCGTTGATTTTCTTGCCAAAAAACTTCTTTCTTTGGTAAATTTTATCTTTTGAAAGATATTCCCGTTTTTTAATAACTTGAAGTTTTTCCATGCTAATTATAATCTTTCACATTGACATCAGTAATACTCTAAATAGTACAATCAATAATGATCCAGCTTGTTAAAAACCATCTGCCAACACTAAACCAACTTAGAAAAAAGTTCTCTACAAGATTTAACATTTCTCGTTTTCGACAAGAAAGAAAGCCTGTGTTCATAAAACACTTTGACAAGTTTTTCATTAAATTGCAACTCTTGAAAATGCGAAACCTATTGTCATTATATCAAACTTATTTACAATTAGAAGCAATTTGCAGAAAAATATCTATCGCATTTTTAGGGATTGGCTGTTTCGGCAACGTTTTGATCATTATATACTTTGTTAAAATCAATAAAAATAAGTTGCTGAAAATGTCAGTGTATCATTTTCTGATCATCTTACTTGCGGGTGTGGATGCGCTTATTTGTGTGGTTTTCTCAATCTTCATAACACTGACGCACCTTTTAACGACAGACGAAAAATATCGAATGTTTTATACTTACTCAAAGAACGTTGTTTATTGTTTATTAATAATGTCATCCTGGATTCTCATGTTCATTTCATTCTTACGGTACTGAAGTATTGTGCACCCATTGACCCCGTTGTGGAGCAAGCGTAAATTCTTTATTATGCTAGTTTTGGTTTTTCTGCTATCGATAACCATTGGTATTGTACAAATTATTCAAAACGACGTAACCAAAGACGAAGGTTTTGTGAACCTTGGGTACGTCTTCACCTTTAAATGTTTCGAATATCTCATCCCATCCGTTTTCATTTCGGTCTTTTACTTCAAATCAAGATGGCATTTGAAAACGCTAACTGCCACAGTCTCTACAATCACTCAACAGCAAATTAAAAGGAGAAATAAAACGGCTTTAAAAACGTTAAAACACCTCATGTTTATATATGGTTTGACTGTAGTTCTGATTAGACTCTTTGAGATCAGCTCAGCTGTTTTGAATCTACTGTTAAAAGACGATCCTGAGACGAAAATGAAATTGAGCATGGCTTTCATCATCTTTTTTTATATTTTCTCAATCCAAAACAATATTTTGAATGTCGTCGTATATGCAATTGTAATGAAAGACTTTCGAAACTTTTTGAAGACAATATTCCTAAAATGTTTTATGAAAAAATTGGAGCAAATATAAAAACTAGTGGGCCACATTTCGAAATTTCATGAGAACTTTCATGGCTTGATTGAGTACCCTTAGGTGCCAAATAAACGCCCCCCCCGCTTGTTGATTTTTCGATTTTTTTCCAACCCCCCGGACGTTATTAGGACCCCCCCGTTTATTAATTTTTGAAAAAATTCCCAGCTCCCAAAAGGAAAGTTTCTTGTTTTACTCTAAAAAGCCTAAATTTAGTCTATTTTGACCCTTTTTAGGGTTTTTAAAAGTCCATTTTCCAACCCCCCGGTAATTAGGTCCCCCCCGTTATTTGATTTGAAAATTTTTTCCAACCCCCCCCCCCCCGTTTATTCGAACCCCCCCCCCTCGTTTATTTGGCACTTAAGAGTACCGTGAAAAGCACATACCGAAATCATATTCCGACCTGTGCCGACCAAATCGAGATTCTATTCAGCTCACAATCCACGCAGAGTAAATTAACCATGATGGCAATCCAAGGTCTTCGATTAAGTTAGAAGTTGTTATTTTTATTCGCGTCGTTGAAAACACAACTCAAAAATATCATCAACGCTTTTTAAAAAGATTCAGGAGAGTCAAAAGTCCCCGTCGGCCGTCAAGGTCAGTGCCACCCCCCTCGGATCAAAAAAAGTCAAGAAGTGCGTATATTATCCAAAAAAGCATTTTTCTATTGATAAAGTACCTTACTTTTTTCCATATTTTTACCAGAATAAAAAAGAGTAGAACCCGATTTAGGATCCATTTAATATTTACCAAACACAATTTATAAACTAGAATATAAAAGTTGCTGTGAACTTTATTAAATGATGTGTGTCTTGAAATCAAGTTTCAACATTCAAATAATACCCAGTCTTCACACAAAGATGCATACATTAGCCATACAATCATATATCTTGCAATTATTCGATTTCAGACTGCAACCTTCTCTCATAGCCATCTCATCAATCTTCTTGTACAGCATATTTTTTTCATGGGACATTTTATTTCATTTCAGCCCTAGTGATGAAAAAAATGACGTCCTTAAAATAATTGAACATAGCGAGTTTATGTATTAGAGGAAATCGAAAGAGAGGATCATTTGATTGTTGTCATATGATGTGGGAAAAGTTTTAGTGTTTTCTCAAATTTGATTAGCTTCTTCAGAAATAAAACAAAGTGAACGTCTCCAAATCACCGTCCACTTTGCTCGACGATGGTAAAAATGAGGAAAGACAAGACAAATAGTTGATCTTGTAAGATACAGCCTAGAACTTAGACCCCTGAAGATGGATCGCAAAAAAATAACGTACATGAAGAACTGAGGAAATACTTTAGGCGTACTAACTTTCACGAGCAGAAACTTTTGCGGGGTCGAAAAATCGCGAAATTTACGACATATACTATCGCGAATTTAACGAAAAAAAATTTTTTTGCGAGCATCGTAAACTTTCGTGAATGAGGTATATTTTTAGTATAAAATTAAGGTTTTCGGTGCATAAAACCTGTTTTTGATCATTCAAAATTTACTCAAAGCATGATAGACTTTTGCATAATATCTACATTAAATTTAACCCTTCATTTGAGTAAATTTTCTTTTCAGATTATTTTTCGCGAGCATAAACTTTCGCGAATTGCCCTTTCAAGAATTTTCAAAACATTTACTTTCACGAAAAGGGGCTAAAATTCGCAAAAATCGCGAAACTTTCTGCTCGCAAAAGTTTTTACGCCTAACAAAGTTTGAATTCAACAAGGATGTTATTGATGATATGAAACATTAAATCACATACCCTTTGTCTTCTTCGTTATCTTCGAAGCCATCATCCAGAGCAAGATCGATGGTATCTGTTAGTTGAAAAACACCAATGGCACAGATGGTGCATAAAACACCAACAATCAGATATGGAAAATAAATCGCAACAGCGTAAATAAAATCCGCTTGTGCTGCAATCACTCCACCGATACGTGACATTATTGACACAAAGCCATAAGCTGAAGATCTAGATCGAGAAATGTGAAGTCTATGAATTTTTGCTTAGCTTGAATATAGCCCTTTTAATTTCAAAATACCCAAGCTTAATGTTCTAATTCTGCTCCGTCTTTTAACTTAAGAGGCTTAAAAATGGTTAAAATCCTAAAAAAAAATGAATTTTCCTGAAGACTCAGGATTTCTATTTTGTGGAGTATATCTTTTCATAAAGATATTGTGATCTTCATGGTACCAAAAATTTCTTCGAATTAGAGAAAAATTTGAATTATAGAAAGTATTTTAAATCACTTTTCAGCTGAAGAGACTAATATTTCAGTTTGATTCAAATTGTAGGGTTTCGAATTGGAGAGATATGACTGTAGCCTAATACCTTATGACAGTCGGGTAAGATTCAATTGAAAACATCATGACAGAATCCCATACACAAGTCACACCCAGAACAGAAAATATTGCTAGTGCCGTTAGAACTGATCCGACCATAACTTCTGCAACATGTAGGATCGTGAAAAGCAAAGCAAAAATAACTGATGCAACGAAAAAAATAATGCTTGATTTGCGACGACCAAATCTGAAACAAAAATAACAAGAGAATTGATAGAATCATCAAAGTCTCTCTCCAGGTTACAAAGCATCTAAAAGTCAAAATAGTCTAAAAGTCGGAATTCTCCCATTTTTGGGGAAACCACGTAAATCAAAAAAACTCATAAACCCTATTACACATTTTTTTTATAATCAACTCCAATTTTCGTGTCAGAGCTGGGGTTGCTTAGCATTCTAGCTCATTTTCTGAAAATTTGCTTTTACCACCCGCTGATGTTATACTGTATTAATGCTTACTGTGTCAAGAGCTATCGTTTGCCATGCTTAGATTATCGAAATTGTTTTTAATTTATGAGGTAGTGGAAAAATATGGCTAATTTCAGGGCTCCAGTCTCTTAGCAACCTTCAGACAGAATCAATTGCCTTCCTCTTCTTTTCTGGGGCTTACAGTCAACCTGTACTCGAATTTTCCCTGATTTTTTCCTAGAAATAATTCAATAAAAGAGAGAGTCAAAATTACTTACTTTTTATTAACGATCCAAACAACAAATTTGGTCAAAGCACTTCCAAGACCTGTTAACATCATATTCAACCCAGGGCTACCGTCAAGTAATGTTAATCCAAAGATGAAAACATAATACGAGAAACCCATGGTCAACCTGGATATAAAGTGATAAAGGAGACTAGTTTTGCTAAATTTAGCCCAGAATAATCAACGATTAGTTCTCGTGCCGAAACCAATTACTTTTAATTTGAAAAACAACCTTTTTGACTAAAAGTTTATTTTAAGGCAAAGTAAAGATTAAGCGAAAATTAGCGCCCTCAAAAGATGCATGAAAATTGATACTTTTAACTTTCGGTATAGGGACTTCATAAGGGATCGCCTCTACGAATTCGAACATTTGCTTTCATAATGGCAGAAATTACATAACTTAACAAAACACGAAAACTTCTTTATTTACCAACAAAATCCGAAGAAAATTGTTTTCATCCGTGTCGGTTTCATTCGAAACAAAGTTGCATAATTATATTTCATTGCGTTCGATTTCATTTCGCTTTCTTCCCTCTTTGCAGCTTCTTCGAATAGAGAAACATCAGGTTTTGGTCTTTTATTGAATTTGGCGATTTTGTTGATCGATTTTATGGCTTCGTCAGTTTTTCCGTGAATTAAAAGCCATCGAACACTCTCTGTTGTGAAACTGTAAAGATAATATTAAGGTACAATCATGTTTTGACTGCATAAAATAAAAGTTGATAGCCTTAAATACCCGGGGGGGGGTACTAGAGTTGTGAGCTGACGGGGGGGGTGCCGCCCGACTTTCGAACTTTGGACCCTTACCGGGACTAAAAAGGAGATAACAGAGGAAAATTTTGGGAATTTTACGACCCTTAGCGGGAGAAATTTGACCAATTTTGATCAAATTTTGATCTTTCAGAGGGTAAAAAGTTGAAATTTTCCTATTTTTCCGACCCTTAGTGGGACTGAAATTAGATTTTCTGATTTTTCCGACCCTTAGCGGGACTTTGGAAGTCCAAAAAAGGTACCCTTAAGGGCGGCACATACCGTACACTCCATTTGCCTAAGTACCCCCCCCCCCGGGCTTAAATAATCCAACAAATACAGAGAGCGAATTGACTTTTTCAACCTTTTTCTTTTTCAAATAGAGATATTTGAAGAGTGCCTTATCGGGGAAAACTTCGTCAGGGAAAATTTTCGTCGGGGGAAAATTAGTCATTTGCTGGTAGTTGGTAAACGCATTAAGGCCGGGAAAAATTTTCGTCGGGGAAAATATTCGTCACTTGTCCAAAATTTCGTCACTTTTCCCCGACGAAGTTTTCCCCGATAAGGTATAGTCTTTATTTTATGGTTCAGCTCCCGGTTCAGCTCAGATGAATATTGAATGTAGTGAGGATTGGAACTGTGAACCCCTGGTTCGTGACACTAATGCCTTGTTCCATTAGGCCATCGCATCTCAAAAGAGCTTTCTTTACTGCTCAGACCTATTTACTAATAACCTTCTGAATTTCACATCCTCCCTTCAGGGCTTAATTGTATTTACACAACTTACAACATAAGAATGACAAATGGTAAAAAGCAACCTCCAGTCGTCAGATACATATCTTTCCAATAAGGTACCACGTAATATAAAGCACCAAGGATAACATTTCCAGTTGTCCAGTAAGGGAAAATTCCTACAATGGTGCGCCATGAAGTCCCCATAAACTCCAATGTGTAGATGAGATTCAGTACTTGATATGCTATGAAATAATATGTTTTGATTTGATAATTGATAGCACAGAGGTAAAAAAGAGGTCCCTGGTACAGTCCTTAGTCAATCCGATACCAATTGAATACTGTATAAGAACATAAGGCTTCGATGGCCAAAATAATAAGTTAAGAACATTTTAAAGGCTTTGCGAACTCTTAGCACCCAATTTTTTAGGACAATGGACAAACATGCTCGCAAAATGTGAAGATAAAAACATGTTAGAACATTTCAGTATTAAAACTATGAGGCTTCAAAAATTTTGGATGTTCTTATAAAAAAACGTGTACACGATCTTCTTATCCTTTTCCCTAACCACAATGTCATGTTGAATAACCAAAAAAATCAAGCATTGCATACTTTATTATTTTATTTATTAAATTCTCTTTAACCACCAAACAATTTGGTATATATCAGTCATACGTCAGATCTCTAATCTTCACCTTATATAGTAAAAGTATTTACTAAATATTTTTTTGTCATTGTTTTGATGCTGGAGACATACATACTGAAATTAGGACTAATGTTAATCAAGACTAGTTTTAGTTTTGGGGTCTCATAATGATTTTACCTGAGGCAAGTCCGAAATTCATTTTCAAAATATCAAATTAGTGTAACTTAGTGTAAATATGTGTAACAACATTTTCGACAATACGATCCCAGAATACAGTCACCAGCCTTGGCTATTACTGTGCTTACCCAACAATTCGAAAGTTCCCTCAATAATCGTTTGCTTTTTCCTGAGCAATGATTGGCTCATTTAAGTCAATTACATCATAATTTTAAATTTCATCAACTAATCAGATCGATTTGATTGTTATTGGGTAAGTACGGTAGCTAGTATAGCTTGAATACACTTAGACGAAAGCAGCCACATTTACCACCGATTCCCGCACCGACGATGAAACGACAAGCAAGCATCATTTGCCATCCATTGGAAAAAGATTCCACGAATATAAAAATGGATGTGATTACAACAGACCCTAAGATACACTTCCGACGACCGAACCAATCACCTTGAAAATAATTAAGAGAAGAGGAGAAAAAATTGGTATTTGCTATGGGAGCGCTACTTCCTTAGGCAAAAAAATAAATAAAAATAGGTGTTTGATAAGTGCATAGGCGGTTTTAGACCCTGTCAAACTTATCAGGGGAAGAGATTAGTTATTGTAATGTTCCGACGTACTTGCTCTATTATCTTACAGTGAAGTGTAAACCTTGTAAAAAGTCGTTTTTTTTTATTTAAAACAGCAACAAACAGCAAAAAAAGTCAAGATAGTATAATATGGATACAAAAAAACACCAAAATTGGTACTGTGAGATCAAGAATAAAGTCATGCAGTCGGGGTTTAGAAAAATGATTTTCGAAGATTTCAAATAAGTGATTAGAAATATTCTCATTTACCCAATTGCCCATTAACAGCAGCGCCAATAACCATGCCAACCATTTGTGCAGTCTTTATCAATGTTGGAATTGCTGCTTTGTCGCAAATCAAGCCAAACTAAGGTTGAAAAAGAGTGCTTAAAGTTAAAGTCTAACAAGAAGAAAGAAGTTCTCCAAAGAAACATTCAAACAGGCAAAAAGTTTATGCATAAAATGATGGTTCTTAATTAAGTATTTTTTCTGTTTCCCATCTCTATTTCTAGCCTCGTACAGATTATTATCCCATAGGACAACCATGTTGGCACCAAGTTTGTGCTGTCCACAGATTTCTGTAAATAAGTCCATGGTTCTGTCAAGAGAATACCTCATAGATGATGGTGTTGGTATTTCCCCATTCAATGGTATCGTTCACACCAAGAGGTGAACAGTCTTTGAAAAGTCGAACTGTCTGCGATACGTTGGCTGAAATAAGAGTAATGCTTTAACAACTTCTAAAAAACCAATGATCAAGTCTCGCCCTTATCAGACAATACATGTTTTTTATAAGCATAACATTTAAGTATATATAGGCTCATTTTTTGGTACCCAGACAATGACTCCATTGCTCTGATATCAGGTAGACACTTGCTTATAAAAACATGTCTCTCATACGAGCGTCAAAAATGGTCTATCAAACAAATCATTACAGAGGCCCCCCGCTCAGCGGACCCAAAATTCACGCCATCACGCCAAATTTTTTTTCGATTTCACACCATCACGCCTAAAAAAATTGATTTTCACGATCACGCCACACTTTTTCGATTTCACGCCATTGTGCCTAGACAATTTAGTTTTCACGCTCGTACCCTGGATAATTTCAGTTTTAGACCACGCTTTTACCCATTGGTATAATATGGTTAAAATGCCATTATAACCTTAATTCTTGCTCAAAAATGTGTCTCTTGTTTGATATTCAATTTTTGATCAAGTTGTTCGCCATTGTTGTACCTACGGCTGATGAGTTGGGGGGCGAAATATTTGAGTAAATTAATGGTGCCCACCAAGGTCGGGCAACGGAGAAAAGTTGAGTTTTGAGGGGTTCAAAGTGCTATTTTAGGACCCATTTTGAGTCACTTTGAAAAGGAATTCATGTAAAAATGATGAAAACTTTTAAAAATAGCTTTTCTTAGTAAAAACGCGAGGGGCCATGTCCCCCTGGTCCCCCGTTGACAAGACCAATGGGCATTAGTGTGAAGAGCTTCCAAAAATGGGAAAGAGGAGGCGCAACCATGGTTTGCGCCGACAGGGGAAATTTTCAATTTTTGACCCTTTAGTATGGCTAAAACCACCCTCATTTACCCAATTTTTTCCAGAATATAGTTTAAACATCAACGAATTCCTTTCATAAGGCCAATCTGCTCAAAATTACACCCCTTAATAAGCCTGTTGCTTCTTTATGTTTTAAGCCTTGCTTTCTACAAATATATATCATCCTGAAATAAAGGACCTGTTGCATCTAAGAAAGAAAGGAAAACTTTAGTTACAGAGGAGGTGCAACCATGGCTTCTCGCGCCGACAGGAGAAACTTTCAATTTCCGACCCTCTCATGCTGATAAAATACGCCCTTGTTTTTACTCAAAACAAAGTTGTTTGTAGCTTTTTACTAGTAGCTTAACTGAACCTTTTTAGCATTCGACTTCATTTCGAAGACTAGCTAGCAACTGCTAAAGATAACAGGAAGTTACATGGATAAACGGTAGATGAACGAAACTGTTTCCACATTTTCTTTTAAATTATATAATGTGATCTATAGGAGGCACCACCATAGTCGGGCCGACGAAGAAAATTTTGAAAATTAGACTCTCTGGAGTGGCTAAATTGGACATAAAATTACGATTCACGTAATAAATGTAACTTTCACGATCACGCTGAACTGCAAATTTCACGCCATCACGCCTGAAAAACTCGATTTCACGATCACGCCGGCACTTCATTTTCACGCCATATTTTTCAAAATTTCTGGCCATCACGCCACGAAAAACCCTCCATCACGCCATCACGCCACGAAAAACCCTTACACGCCATCACGCCAACCGCTGGGGGGCCTCATTACAGAGAGATTCAAATTATAGAAAGTATACTAGGATGATTTTTCTTTAATGGAGCCTGGGAATAAGTTTGAAATATAGAAATATTTGAACAATAAAAGTTTATTGTAAATAAAGAAATATGAGGATTACTAATCGGATTAATTTTTGTAGTCACTTTCCACCAATCTGTTTTGCCGAATGAAAAAGTCACAGCAACAATACTCCAGCCAATGAAAACCTTCGGAACCAGAATTGAAAAAATGAGGAAAAATTGCCAACGCCCAACTTTGCCGATAGAAGATACAACAAGATCTTGATAGCTGATTGGTGTTGATGAGGGCGGATGGGCGTTTTGTTCTTTGTCATCATCTATATTTGCCTTTGCTTTGAGTTTAGCATTGTTTGTGTCCATATTTTCTAGAAGCTGTGTGTTCTTCAGAAGTCTGAAAAAGTAACGATTGTTTATTGGTCTTTTCCTAGCTCGTTTGGTGATTGTATACCAGCTTATGGGTGGGAATTGCCCCCGCTTATTAATTTTCGAAAATTTTTCGGACCCCCCCCCCCCCCCCGTTCTTATTAGGACCCCCCGTTTATTAATTTTCTAGTTTTTTGTTCTTGAGTTGAAGTGTAAATCAGGCTTAATCCATTTCGAACGTTCGTTCATAGAAGTAGGTAAAAGGAAACTTCTACATATTTTCAGACCCCCCCCCGTTTATTCAGACCCCCCCCGTTATATTTTGCAAAAATTTCGGACCCCCCCCTTTTATTCAGACCCCCCCTACTATTCGGGACCTTAGAGTAAGCATGATATACAACCCTCGCTGATAAACATTCTGTAAAAAGGCCAGTATCGTGAAATTGGAGAAACCACTTCTATCCTCAATAGATAGAATAGAAAATTTCAGGGTTTGAGGGTAATAATATACAAAATAAAACCACTTTGACCATGATTTTCCCTGAAAAGAATTTAGATATCTGGAAAAAGTTAAACTGCAGTGTGTCCCAGCGGACAAAATTTTTATTTAAAGTAAAATCCTCGAAACTTATTTTCTAAACTTGAATCAATTTCTAAGATGATTGAATAAATTTCGGAGATTGAAATATTGAGAATGCAAAGTCATAAAATTTCGCATATGAGGATTTCACTTTGTATGAAAATTTTTCCGCTTTTTTTTTTGGAACACACTGTATACTGTAAGTACTACAGATTCCCATCTACTCTTAGGTACCAAATAAACGCCCCCCCCCCACTTGTTAATTTTTCGATTTTTTTCCACCCCCCCCCCCCCCGGACCTTAATAGGACCCCCCCCGTTTATTAATTATTATTATTAATCAGCAGCCTCCGATTATACTAATTTCGCGTTAAAAGATAAAAAGGGATGAAGAAAATAACTCCTCAATATATAGTACATGTTCCCAACGAAGTTCGTAACGCAGCTCGATATAGTTTCCCACTTGACACACATAAAACAACTTCTAAAATTTCAATGAAAGATGTTGTGGTGATTTTTTTATATGTTTATAACTAAAGTAAACAATGGTACAGAATCCGACACCTTAAAGAGGTTCAAATGGTCCCTTAGTTTTAAGAATCGACAAATTCGTTTATTATTAGAAAAGAAACTATCCATCTTGGTTTATAAAGGTATCGCCTTATAGAGGGGCAAACAAAGAACTTAAGTGTGTATTAAGTGTTATAACGTTATGTCTGTTACACATCGTGCTGATCTAGACTAGAAAATAGAAGACTATTGACTCAGGGCCCACGCCACCGGACCCCCACACTTTTTTTGCAAAGTTAGACTTTTTGGTTACGCCTCCTTAGACTCTATATTTATGGCCCCCACTTTCAATTTCATGGCGTGGGCCCTGGCTATAGACAGCAGTAGAGTCCTAAAGCTCAAAGCTTACGAGAAATGTTATTTTGTTTGAACTATGAAAAACGTCTTGAACAACTTGGTAGTCCATGGTGGAAAGGTTACTTATGGACTGGCCTTAAGGGTTGGGTTTTCACCTTTCTAAGGGTCAGGACTTTGAAGCTCAGTCCACAGTTTCTCTTCCAACCCTAGTTTCCCCGTCTCGCTCTGAAAATTTGATTTGAGGGTATTTAAAGAGGTTGGTTGGTCGTTTATTGTTCTTATAAATGAATGACATAAATCCCTGTCAAAGCACAAGTATATAAAATCTATTTTTATAGTGATCATTCCACATTATCACTTTCATTTGATACCAGCCTTTAGCTTTACACAGATGTTATTATTTGAACATAGCCAAGATCTTTTAGTCTACACAATAAAGAGCTCCAGGCATTTTGGAGTTTCACTCTTCGAAACGAGAAAGATATGACGCACCCACTTTTTGCTTTATAGGACATACGGGAAATTTGGGCTAAAGGCTCATGCTCCCGGGGGGGGGGGGGGGGTACTTAGGCAAAAATAGGTGCTGGGTATGTGCGGACGGTAAGGGTCGGGTTTTTCACCTTTCAAAGTCTCTCTAAGGGTTACAAAAATCAGGAAATTTCAAAGTAGTCTCTCTAAGGGTGGGAAAAATCACGATTTTTAGAAAAAAAAATTGATTTTGAGAGAAAAAAATTACAAAAAAGTCTCACTAAGGGTAGGAAATTTTTCAAAATCTGAGAATATTTTTCGAAAAAGTCTCTAAGGGTCACTTTTTCACTAAAATTTGGTCTCTCTAAGGGTCGGTTTTCGGAGGTCCCGTCCGCACATACCCCTCATTCACCAACCCTAGTACCCCCCCCCCCGGCTCATGCTAAGTATCGAAATATGTTTATTTTTTTGCAAATTTGAGCCTTGGTGAGCACGGTGGTACCTCTGACAATATCTTAACCAGTGAAACGATCATTTATCACACCAATATAATGTTTTTATATTGATACCATGGGACGTTGCCATAAACAATCGTTTCATTTTCTGTAAGAGGTGAACAATCTTTTGACAATTTCACTGTTGTTGAAACATTGGCTGAAAATGAAAAAGAAGGCTGCCCAAACAACAAGTTAGCTGGAACAATGCAAAATTCTTATTTGAAATGCTGGTGAATGAGCTATTACGAAACAACTGAAATAACGAAGATAATTCCTTTCAAATTAGGGGTTGCACTAAGTATATCATCTAATAATGAAACTTTTTTTCAAATTTACAGATCTCTGAGAAGAGAGCACTTTAAGGGAATTTTTCATTTTAACTTAAGGTTAGCTAAGATAAGAATAAATCTTAGAAACATGCAAAATATTGAATTGTACACGTTTCAAGGACAAACTATATCAGAACATGACTTAAGAACACTTTAAGGCTTTTCGGGGTCTAAAACACCCGATTTCTTAAGAAAATTGACGAAAAAATGTTCAACAAATGGTGAAAATAAGAACATAAGAACTTTTTTTGGGTTAAAACTCAAAAAGTTAAGGGCATCCCAAAATGTTGGATGTTCTTGTAAAAAACGAATTGTATCAGACTTGCAGAATCCATAGAAACAATCTATTTCCACAATTCAGTTTTGTCAAAAGTAAACCTCACAGAAAGAAACTATTATTCCCTGAAAACTTGCTCCAGTTCCATTTTCCTTAATTTATTGCAGTAGGTTACTTTCTTCAGATTTTGAGTTGATAACCATCCTTGTCACAATGAAATTCTAAAATACAGTAGAGTCTAACTCGAAAGTCCTTTCAGTTAAAAATGCCTCCCATAAACCTTATTTCATATCTCCAAATCTCCTTAACTTGAACAATTAGTTTGCGTCCCCCGTCCGTGTTCGAGTTATGGAGACTGTACTGGAGTAACCATCATTCACTCGAATCAAGTGAGCTAATGAAACATTTTGTTTTCGACTAAACTTAGTTTAAAAATAAGTTTATTTACATATTTACCCCAGTTGGTAAACAAATGTTTCAATGAAAATAGAATACCGCTTATAACACGGAAATAAGTAAACATGTAATTAACACAAATTAAGAAATTTTGTGTTAGTTAAAATCCCTTTAAATAAAACCAGCCGTGGTGTCCTTGAAAAAGCAAATAAAATTCGTTTTAATGTTTTGTGTGTTAATTTCAAGGTAGTTGAATACTTACCTAGTAATATTCGTGCAATAAGGTAGTGATTCAACGTCACCTGGCGGTGGGTAATGGAAAGCAAATTATACTTATGGTACATTGAATTATTGTCTGCCTTGGTACTATCTACACTAAACTCCTATATACTATACTACTGTCTGTTCTAGTACTATTTATACTAAACTATCACTATAGTAGCCTCTAGTGTTTCTATAAGCCACAACATTGCACCTTTCATTGCGTTTAAAGCACGAATGGCTAGAGTAGAAGCTCTATACTTTCCCAGGCAATAAAAAGTGAAACCACTTACCTTAAGAGAGGAAATTTTGGCGAATGAACCCATTTGTCAATTTTGGTGCAATTTGGCGAAATTTATTTTGGCAACCGACCCATTTTTGTTCAATATTTTAGCTGAAAAAGAGGAATAAAAGGGTTTTTAGGAGAAATAGAGACTGAATTGAAAGAAAATAAGATTTGGCGAGAATTTATTTTGGCAAATGACCTATGAATTTAAATTTGGCGGAAATAAATTTTGGCGAATTTGGTGAAATCTTTAGGCAATTCGCCAAGATTTCTTCCCTTGAGGTATTTCCCATCCAGAATGCGCCTAGAACGCGCGGCAATCATGACGACAGCTGTCGTGATTATTCAACATCAATTGATTAGATTTTAAATGAGTTTTTTCCTCACATAATGTCATTAACAGCTCATCCTGAAAAAAGAAGATAATAATTCAAGACATTAAAAACCCATCAAATACCTGTGTTAATACATGCGATATTGCATGATGTTTTATTATGGTATGATCTATAACTTGATTGATATTTCGCCACCAATCAAAAGTGCTTGACTAGAACTTAAAAAGGGCATATGTCGTGACGAGATTTTTGATTCCGGTTGATCGTTGAAAAGAGCACTTGGTTGTCCTCCAGAATCTACCTACTTTTAACATACCCTTTATCAATTAGCCTCCGTCTCAGAACGCGGTCAGAAAATTTTGCGGATAATTTCACAGCGAAAATGCATCCAGTGAAATGTGAGTAATGTATTATGATTCAAGTCGACTGACATAATTATACACATAATACATGTTACAAGTTCTGTCTACGGATTCTCAAGCTCGGTTATAATAAAACTATTACATGTTAGTAGCAGACCCGACTGACCAATGTTATGTAGCAGGTTGAAACATGAGTTTCTGCTGGAAAGATGCAGTTTGTTTTCAAGTTAAATCTTCAAAATAAAACAAACTGTGTGGGTTTCTTTACTTCCAAACAACCTACCAATAGTTTTGGAAGACTCCATAATAAAGGAAAATGGCTCTTCTTGTGGATTGACTTTCTGATACCCCATATAAACACGATGTGACATGAAAGTAAGAGACATATTTGTTGGTTTTTGTATGATTTGTTGACTCATATATCTCATGGCAAATGGGATAGCAGATGACTTTTCATGTATTGCTTGGCTCTACATATGATACCTATAACTTTGAACACCTCCAGAATGTTGAAAAAAGCATTTTACGAGATAACTTTCAATTAAAATTTTCATGGAAATTTTTAATAATCGACAGATTTGGCTTGGCGTCAGTTTTGTTTGGTTGATGTTTGGTATCGTGGTCATTAAAAGCAATGAAATGCCACACAGTCACTCTACACATGATGCCTCCAGCCATGATTGGTATCCAGAATGTTGGAAAAAAAACATTTTACGAGAAATTGTTGATAGAAATTATATTGACTTATTTTTACAATTTTGGCGGTGTGGGTTTACGTAGTTGGTTGATAATGTTTACACTGTGGGATGGTTTTCAAAATACTGTTATATTGATTGTTGTTTGTTGGAATTGATTACAGTACCAAAAAAAGGAGAACCTTTTTCTGATAAATACTTTATTTTTTTCATGAATCGAAAAAACCGTGTGGATAGTATGTCTTGTAGTAACCAATACAGTGTCTGTTTTCAAATTTTGAAAGCTCTATACCTACTGAATTGAAGCTCTGACTAGCTCTGTTTTTAAAACTTTGAGCCATGTCTTTTCTTTGTTGCCATATTAAAATAGATTTTTAATTGTCGTAATGTAAATTTATGTAAAGTTTAGTTTTTTGAGTTTAGTTCATCAGTAGTACACACAGTAGTATTTTTTCAGTAATCCTTTCTTGTAAATATAGTAACATTTAACCAGACTGATTGCCCTCATTATATTCGAATTTATATTTTTTTAGGACTGATAAGTACATATTTTTAAACACCAAAACAAAGCAAACAACACGCCAGTTCTTTCTGGACAAATATATATGTATACTTTATTGTGTGTTTTGAGTTTATTTTATCAACCCTCTCAACTGCTGATCTTTCACTATCATTTAGGAGTATAGAATGGGCTTCCATAGTACCATTTTCTCTAAGCATTTTGTGCAAATTTTCAACAAAGTAGACTTCTTCACTGTCCTTGTCCCTTATGTTAAAGTTGTTCTGATGGAGCATGGAGGACATTGCTATTTTTGGTAGCCTTCACATATCAATAAGGAGCTTTGGTGTAAATGTTTTTTCAGATGAAATCATACTAATCTGAAACTATTAGGCCTTTATGAACTTTCTAGAACAATAATCTTGCTCCAATCTCGAGAAACACTGGAAAAATAGGTTAGCATTCCCTGCCATAATTTCACAGATTTCCTCTGCTTTCTGCTTGAAAACGCTGTCGTATAGCCGAAAACGAAAGTGAAACTGTGAAAACGTCTGCAAATTCGGGCCCAGTCCTCTTCCGAGACGGAGGCTAATAGCAACAAAAATGTCCATTTTATATACCGTATTACCTCGAATAAGCGCCTCCTCCCTCTAGGTGGGGGCGTAATCATAGTGGGAGCCATCAATCTTTTTTTTGGGCTTGGAGGTGTTCTGAAAATTTTAAGTGGGGACCCTATGCAGGTGCGGTAACTTTTTTCAGTAGGGGGTTGGAGAGTTTTTTAGTTTTCTCATTTTGTCTTTCCGTCCTCAACCTAGCTCATTAATACAATAGAAAAAATTTTAAAAATTTTCTTTTTTCTTTTCAAGTCTTGCCATCTCCATGCTATAGTCCTCGGGAGATTTGACTGGGATTTTTAAAAACCTTTTTTTCAGGTGGGGCTGGCCCAACAAGGCGGGGTTGGGGATGTCTTTTTTCAGGTGGGGTTGGAGAGGTGCTACCCACTATAGTACCAGTGGATACCCCTTAAAACCCACAATAAAAAGTGGTACCCTCTATCTCATTGTTTAGTTGGAGTGTAAGGCTGAAACTTTTTGTGTTGAAAGTACGTTGTCTATGATTGTCTTCCCTAGCAGTGATGTTTTGTAGAAAACAGTTTTCAGTTTTTCACGAGGAAGTGAAAAAGTGCAGTTTTAGCTATTTACCCCTTAAAACCTACAAAATGGTTTTTCTTTTCTCGAATAACTTTTTACAAAAAGTTCTTTGACCTCAAATTTTGAACGTGATTCACTGTAAAGTTACTAATTTATGAATATACCACTAGTACCTAAATGATCTCAAAAATATGTGTTAAAATCACAATACCTTAAAACCTACAAAAATAAGGCTAAAAACCACAAAGTCCGACCCTTGCTAACGGGATACTCAAGCTGATGGTACAAATTTGGTGTTCTTCGTGATTCAATGGTTTCAAAGACTTTGCTAGAAATTCATTCCCCAACAATTTTTCATTTTTCAGGATCATCCCATAATGCAATTGTGTGTGTGTTTTTCGTCAAAAACGGTACGAAAGGCAAAATCTTCATTCGCTTCTTTTGACCTATATGGTTCTAATTTTTTCAAACTCCATCAAATTTGTGGACATTTGGTATGCAACATGACCAGGTTTGAGAAAGTCGATTTCAGATTTCATCACCTAAAGTGCTTTCAAGTAGATTTAAGGGCCTGTCATTTCGTTGGGGTCTATTCACGAGATAAAATGATTTTTTTCATACCCCATAAGTATAGGTATCTAAAACGTATAGGTTTATGACCTTAAATTCAATTGTGTAATTGTTAGGTCCAAAAAAACCTGATTTTTTGAGGGTTTGAAAAATTTTGAATAACTTGCGAATTTTAAGATACTTTAGCATCTTTAAAATCCTTAAAATTGGTATTTTAAAGACATTTAAGAGGTTTAAAAAGTGAAACATACCACATAAAATTAATCTGGTAGTATGAAAGCCAAAAATGCAACATTGTGGTTTTAAGGGGTA
>NW_027104499.1:113478-131586 GCF_902728285.1 Clytia hemisphaerica | reverse complement strand
ATGGTCAACTGCAGTCTTTAAAAATGCATCTCTGTTTCAGAAAATGATCTAGTAAGTTTGATCGCATTCAATCTTTTTCACATGGTTTTAGCCGGGATATTCAGGCTGTAAAATGCTGGACACACGGGATGCCGCGGGAACCCCTCGTTTCATTGAAAACACTTCAAAATAGCCCTGTAACTAATGACTTTGGTGTAATCTTTGGATGTTTCAAATGGTTTTAAATCTTGCAAGACTGCTTCTAATTAATTCCTTTTTTGCTGCCCTGGGTTGGCTATGATCCTGTCAACGCACCGGACTACAATAAAACACCAGACCAGTTGGGGAAATTGCATAGATCCGCAACGTTGCGAAATTTTGCATTTTTTGATGCGTTGTCATATACCGCAGTGCTGTAAAATTTGGCAGTTTTATCGCTGCATAATTTCGCAGCCAGCTAGCCTATGGACCAAAACCGGCATCGCAGGGCCTGGACCGGAACCCAAAATAATGTGCATTTTGAAGAACAACCCAAAAGGAAACTTTTCACCCTAGCATTTTAATTTCCTACCTAGCGATTATTCACAATCATTTCGTGGAAGAAATGCTACTTTGTTCATATATGCCAGATTTTGCCTAGTTTTAGTTCTATTCGTCATAGTTGGTGTTCATAATCGCACACTTCCACTGGGGACGTTGCGAAAAATTACAGCGCATGCTGAGGGAATCGTTGCAAAAAAACGCAACATTGCCGAATTTTGCAACGTTGCGGATCTATGCAATTTCCCGAACTGAGACAGACACGCAAAGTCTAAGACTTTTAACATCGAACACAATCTCAACACTGGACTTGACTCTGGTGCATGTGCACATTATTTTTGAAACACAAGTGTCCCGCTGTCCAAAAGTTAGAAAAATCAACACTTTTCGTTTTTTCTAATATTACAGTGAGTGGTCCTAAATCCGACAGCCCTGCCTACTCTTAGGTTCCAAATAAACAAGGGGGTCCTAATAAGGTCCGGGGGTTGAAAAAAAATCGAAAAATTAACAAGCGAGGGGAGCCGTTTATTTGGCACCTAAGAGTACTGTTGAAGAGAATTTGAATAAAATCACATTACATTTTTAATTTGTTCATTGTGTGATGACAGTTTTGTTTATAAAACATAAGAAAACCTTGCAAGAATAAGCACAGAACATCGAATTTGAAATGTTCGCTGCTCAGAGAATCCTCTGCAAATTTTTACATATTTACTAATGCCAATCTTTCAACTATATTCTATCAAAATTTTGAGGCAGCTGCTATTTTAGATCTAAAGATATTTATAGCAAAGAACCTTCCACAAACAACAAAGAATTCGCAAAATTTGAAGAAGTTAACCTCTCGAAAGTTTCCCGATAAAAATTTGCATTTTACCTAAAAATACAAGGTTTCGTTGGACAGAATAACTTTACTTTAGTTCTGACTGATTTTTGATATCAAGGATTGGTAATCAAAGGAGGCCAATTTGAAAGAAATTTCTAAAGAGTTTTATGACTTCTCTGGCTATATAGTTATATATAACAGAAAAGTTGTTACTCCATCTAACTTTTATTACCTCTATGGGTCAACTAAGAGAGATTTGATACACTGAACCAATTGAACAAAAACATTAATTGCTTCTTATACAAAACATAACTTTTGATCACAAAACACCCTCGACTCCATGGCTTATCTAACCCCCTTACGCTATTGATGATTCTGATGGACGCGTTGACGGGGGATATAAGCCCTGGTGCACTTTAAAAACGAAAGTACTTTTAGGCATGTACGCGAAACGTATGTCGATTAGCATAATCCCGCCATTTTACAAATTCCGAGAATTTGAAAAAATCAAAACAAGCTAAATATGTAATGTAATGAATGGCTGATGTAAATAGTAAATTTAAAAGTGAAAGACAGATTCTCAACATGAAGAAGTTGAAGTATGAAGAACTCTTGGCAAACCAATCAATTAACAAAATTGCAAAATGTCATTTAAATGAAACTTGATTGGCAGAGAAAGATACTACGAGACCTTGATAAGCAGTCTATCCCTGCACTGAGCGAACTGGGACTGCTTGTAAAACGATTTTTTACAGAAAGACAAAATTCACTCGAAAAGACCCTCTGCTGTCCACATATAATTGTTTTGCTTGAACTGATTTCCAACAGCAATCTTGCATGTTTCTTTATAATCTGATCACTACTCGTGATGAATGACTGATGTTTATACATTTGACATCTATCTTGTCCATGACCATGGGCATCAGAAGTATGAAAAAGAAAAAAGCATACATCTCCAGTGATTGCTTGACTGGTAGTCAAAATGAACTGATCGATGAAGAAGCTTTTTCAGAAAAACTTGAGACTACGTACAATACAAACCCACTGCAAAAATGTTCTGGTTATGGTTTATACAATTAAAAGCTTGGCAATTATGTGAACAATTCTAATCAACTGATGAATGTGTAAAAGCAAGAAACTTCAAGTATTGAAAAAGAAATAAATCTGTATGTTTACCATGAAACAATTCTTTAAACATATCCTATTACCAGACTGAAAATTTATTTATATTGACCGTAAATGTCAAAAAGTATACAAACTAGTATGGTACATTGTGTATATTGGACTAAATTTGACAAAAAATGTTGAAGCTGGAAGTAGTTTTTTTATCGGGATAAAATTTATGCAAACATATAACAAATCTGTCATCTAGATTATCAATTATGACATGTTAGACTTTTTTAGATTGAAATCAGTTGAATTTATTCTGACCTAAAGATTATGTTTCACTGTCGTCATCATGTTCTGATTTGCTACATAACAACATTTTTGGAAAGTTTTCCATAGAGTCTATTTTGAGGATAAAATCAAATAGGAGTACAGTCATCTAAAGTAACATTGACAGATTTTTTTTCATAAGCTGTATTAAGTGTCAAATTTTATTATTTTATAGATGAATATTTCTGGACATTGTTTCAAAAGATATAGCAATCAACTACATTTTGGTCAAAATTCCAGAATAGAACTTTAAGATTATATATGTCTTTTCAGTTCAAGTTCTGTTATTTTGATACAAAATGATTGAGAAATTTACTACAAAAAATTGAATACATATATCTCTGCTTTTTTTTTGTAAATGTCACATTTTCTTTGGAGCAAAGCTGTTTCATTTTAAAGCATCTGATACCTTGAAGCTGAAAGGACTGATAAAACAAGATTAATTTTTGGAACTTTTTTCAATCAAAAATTAGGGAACCATTAAAGGCAAAAATAAAATTTGGAATTATTGTACTTTACCTTCGCTGTTCTCGAGACTTGACAAAATTGATAATAATACCTTGAAGGAAGAAATTTTGGCAGGAATTTAATTTGGCGATGGTTGAAAAAGTTTTTTCAGAGGAATTTAATTTGGCGGATTGCTAGAAAAAAGAAATTAGGCGAGAATTTAATTTGGCGGTTGAAGGAAATTTTTGGCCAAAAATTGTTACCGAATAAGCAAAAACCTGTTTTTAAGGCCTGAAATAGCACAAATTTGGAGAATACACGAGATAAATTAAATTTGGCGGGAATTTAATTTGACGTATGGCGGAATTCCTGGTAAATCCGCCAAATTTTATTTCCGTCATAATTTATTCTTTTAAGGTAGTCCTTGATTACAATCGACCTCTTTTTAATATTGAAATTCAACAAAATCTAATATTATTTTCAAGCCTTTCCCATGAACATTTTCCATAGGACCAGTAAATATTTCTAACTTTTTTTGTTAATTGAATAAAACGAAATGTTCCAAGTTTATTAAAGTTTCATGTAAAATGTATTCCTGCAGATTTCTTTTGATCATCTGCCAAATCTCTAAAAAACTTATTACACCATGTTTTTATTATCAAAACTCTGGAGTTGAAAATCGTTTAAAGATTCACAAGAAAAATCTTAAAAATGGCACGTATAAAGATTCACACAAGAATATCAAATTCATTTTACTTGTCAGAAAACTCTGATTAATTAGAATTTAATTCCAAACTCTATACAATGATTCATAGCTAGCATTAAAATTTTCATAAAATTTCAAATGGGTATTTTACATAATTCAATGTGTTCTCTAAATAAATAAATAAATTCTTAATGAATGATGATATAGTAAAAGAACAAAATTCACCAAAATTAGTTATCGCCAAAATTGAAAGAATTGCTTCCTCACCCTGCCACACCATCATAAGGGCCCCTAATAAGTTCTTGCCAGAATTAAAATTTCCAGTGATGTTCCTAAGGGGCCGTCCACATATAGTACGTACGCACTAAGGGGGTGTCTTCTCAAAAGCATATGGGAAGGGGAAGGGTCGAAAGAAAAAGTAAGTACGCAGAAAAAAAAATTCACAGCCCTTTTTTTGCTTGTAAAATTGGTTGAAAGAGAATAAAAAGAGAATTATTATTCGCTTGTTCCTTACAAAATATCAGCTGTTTCTCTCTCATAGAAAAAGGGGAAAACCCAAGCCTTTTGAATTTGATTTTTTTTTCAGCCAGGGGGGGGGGGTGTGAATGAAAAAAGTACGTACTCACCAGGGGGTATAGCTATTTGCATCTGCTTGCCTATAGGGGGAGGGGTATATATACTCAATTTTTGACATTTTAGTGGGTACGTACTATATGGACGGCCCCTAGTAACAACAAAGTTCTATTTGAAACACTAATTTTTTAGCATAAAAGAACCACTTTATATACTACGTGCTATTTGCCCAAATTAGTTTTTGCCAAAATTAAAAATTGGATTTCTCTTCAAAACCACATTTATAAAAAATTCTATTTTATTTAGCTCCTTGCCAAAATAAGTTCTCTCCAAAGTAATTGTATTCCCCAAATTCTTATTTTTTCGCAATTTTTGCCTCTTGCTGATTTCACCATTTTATCTCCAATTGTCCCTTTTCGTTAAATAATTGTTTTTCAGTGAAGTGAAAGTAACAAAGATCAAGCATTTTCACTCTTAATTGTTACACAGTCCATAAAGTGTCCATCAATCTTTTCTTTCTTATTATTTAAACCAGTTAAACATCATACAGAGGCCAAATGTTTAAAATTAACTTCAACTGACACTGATGACTGACCAATGCATTTAGTTATTTAGCATCCTGGAAAACCAGGGCTAACAAATAGTGCAATCTCTCAAAGTTTTTATAACTCATGCTTATTCCAATCAGCCAATTAGTCACAAAAGCAAGATGCAATGATGATGTTGAGGACATGATACTTTTCATGTTTTTACACACAAAAACATTATGTTGTTGTACAAAAATCTGATTGAATTCATCCTACTGCTACTGTCACTGTCGTTCATCGTTCCCAGCTGTGGTGACATGATATGGGCGGACAATTGGAGTTTACGTTCTTGGGGCTGGATATAAAAATTCTATCGGCTACTTTTTGGATGAGCAGCATCAGCCAGAGTCAGCAGCAAAGCATTAGAGCTGTTGAAAATGTTTTATTTATTTTTCACATATTTAAAAGTGAGAAAGAAAGCAATAATTTCAAGGTTGAAATTTCTTTAGATTTGCTGAGTGTGTTTAAAGCCAGTTAATTTATAGCTTTAACTGTTTTTAAGACCAGTTCACAGCAGTTTTCTGCACCAACCCTAAAACTTCACCACAAAAAAATATCCATATCAGAGAGCCAAATTTAAAAAACAGTAATTGGAAGTTCTTGAAGTTGAGACTTATTGCAAGGCTACCAATTTACTTTGAGCCAGTAAAAAACCATTAAAAGACCGAGGAAAGCCATTCTCATTTCAAAACAACAAACACAGTCATTTTCTACTTGCATTTCCCTTCCAAATGTCCAAATCAACATTATTTTCTTTTCCCATGCCAAATGGTCATACGGAGAAGAACTATTTACAGCATTTTGATATAAATTATTTTAGTAAGTGTGCTCGCAGCTCGGCTGTACTTGTCTTCGCAACATATTGCCCACACTCAAGCTGCCAGAGTCCAAAGGTCGAAAAATATCAAGATTCTTGATATTTTCTCTTCTAAAGTACCAGGGCCCTAAACGATTCCTCCAATTATACGGTACTGGCCTCTTTAAGTCGCAGAATCGTTTATCGGCCCTGGCTCGCGAGGGTGATCACAAAATTGTTAACGTTTTAAACACAACCAACGGATTCAGATATAATAGAGGTAATTATTTTTACAACTCACACTTTTTTATCACATTAAATTGACATCTTGACATTTTAATCATCTTGTTAGATGTTTTGTTTCGAGCGAGAGTTCTTCCAATATAGTTTATTGGTCAACTTAGACAGGGAATGTTTGTAAACATAGAATTTTTTTTTCTTAGCAGTTATTTGGGGGTCAGATAGACCTTTTTTAAAAGAGGTGACCCTGTTGAATAATTAAGGAGTCCAGCATAAAAACAATGATACAGTCATGCATAATTACTGTATCATGCATATTGTAATAATTATGCATGGCTATATCATTGTTTTTCTGCTGGACTATGTAATTTTCAATAGGATGGCCTCTATAGTTTTACAAAGATAGGTATTAGCAATACTCTGAACATGGCAGAATCAGATATTTGAGAAAAAAAATTTTTCGGCCTAAAATACCAGAAATATTCTGGAAATCGTCGTTTTGCAGATATTCATTGGACTTTACCCTATTATATATTTCTTCGTTTTCTCACACAAAAAAAATTATTGATTATTTTTGAAGCCAGAACTTTCTGAGAATCACAGGAAAAACAGTTTTTCTTGATTTTCTTGAGCTGTACTTTATATTTGTATATATTATATTTATATACTGATGCAAAATGACAATATCTAAAATGTGATAGAACCTGAAAATGCATGAAATATGCCAGAAAGCCAGTTTTTAATTTTCATTGCTGTTTTTTCAGATTTTTTTCTCACAAAATGTCCGTATTTGCATTGCCCAAAAAATGGCAGAGTCTGATTTTTTTGACAATCAACGAAAAACGCTTTCTTTTCAGTTCTATCACCAACAAACTTAACAAAAACAGGTCAATCACCAACACCATAATGCAATATCGGCACCGATATCGATCTCTTCACTGATAAACCGTCAAAAAAGCTCGAAACCAATAAACCTTTTTCCTGTACGCCCCACCTTGTTTATCAAAGAAACAAAAGAAGTTTGATGTCCATTCGTTTATATGTTTATGATTTTTCTATGGGGTTGCAACTTACTTCTTACCTAACTAAGGGTTTTCTTATCTAGGGTTTTGAATGTGGTGAAAAATGTTCCTCTTTAAATTTGTTTTTCTCACACTATGCATTTTCATTGATAGAGATGTCTATTATTGAGAACTTGGTAGAACCTGACTTTATCCAAAATTTGGTTAGACAAGGAAACTCACATGAAAGTGTAGCTGAGTATCTACAAAATCTGTATCCAAATACAAGAGGTCTAAGCTCAAGAAGTGTACGTAGATATTGCTTAAATCATGAAATAACACGACTTACTGATAACGAAGTGGATGAGATTGTTGGAAACTTTGTTGTAAACTATGGACACGGATACGGAAGATCATTGATGCAGGGAAGTATCAATTCTATGTTTGGAGTTTCAAAAGGGGTTGTTTCCCAGAGGCGAGTTTCTAGTTCGTTAAAAAGAGTGGCCCCAGAGGCATTTGATGCCAGAACTCGTGATGTTATGGTTAGAACAAATCCAGTACCCTACTATGCCCCATATTTTGGGTACAAAGCTCACATGGACCAAAACGAGAAAATTGGCCAGAATTTTGGTTGTACGCATGTTGCCCTTATCGATGGATGCTCAAGAATGATTTGTGGCTATGCTGCTATGGAGGTAAAAAACCCTATTCTAATATACGACTTTGTATACAGAAAGGCACTCAAAAAGTATGGATTGTGGAATCAACTCCGAATTGATCATGGTCGAGAATTTTGTTTATGCATCTTCGTTCAAGATCTACTCAAAGGGTATCGCACCTGCCAGGAAAAAGATTCTTATAAACAAACAAAATCAACTGAAAACAATGTTATTGAGCGTTTCTGGCCTGAAGTAAATTCAAGGGTTAACTACCCAATAAAAAGAGCCATGATTAGAATTTGTGAAGAAAATGACCTTGATATTTCTGATCCAGTGCTGAAATATTGTTTTTCCTGGATTTCAATTTATGTTGCCACAGAGGCAGCTGAACATTTGATTGATTCCTGGAATTTTCATCGTGTCCCTGGTCCAAATGGCTGCATCCCAGTCCAGAATATGATAAACACAAAGCAAACTGCTGTCCTTGAAGAACTACTTATACCATCAACTCCAGAAGCTGTGCGGATGTATGAAGAGAATGGAGGGACACTGACAAGAAATGCAGACTTTGGATATGATCCTTTAGGAGCAATAGATCATGCATTTGAATCAAGACTATGTATGTTTCAAGCAAGTCAACCGACTGGTAAAGAACTTTTCAGCTCCCTTGCTCATGGAGATTACATACCGTTGGAGCGAGCTTTAAATTGTTTTTACGACATTACAGTAAGCTTAGCTACTCAATTTCAGCAGTAGTTGACTAGAATCTTATCAATTAATGTTTTTCTTTTCATTTTTAATTTTCTTCTTCTTGTAAGATGATTGCTTGAGACGATTGTTTTACGCTCAAATTTTTCTAAATTTCTGTTAATGAGTCGACTACAGATTTTCTTTTGACATTTTTTTTCAGCTCCAAAATGGAGCTTTGATCTATAAGAATCACTATTTATAGTGCTTAACTAAATCAGTCCTTTTTTTGATTGGGTACATGTTTGGATAACTAACCCTGATTTGATCTTCTTTTTTAAAGCACATTGATTAAAAAATTTTTTGATTGAGATGGTTTGATGTGCTTGATATTCATTTTGCTGTTTTGTGAAATTTTTAATTGTTTAACAACTGAACCCAATTTTTTTCATTATCATTTATAAGAAGCACCATAGAATGCACGGGGTGACCTAAGGGGGGATAACCTTAGGGGGGCTAAACCATGTTTGCTTGATTGGGGGCTGAATTTTTCAAAAAATACTGGGGGCTAGCTTGCTAGGGGCAGGGGGGTCAGTGTACTAGAAGACGACATGTATGTGTATGTATACTTCTCAACAATTAAACTGTTCTATTTTTCAGGATTTTAAAGTTAATGTTTTGATACCTTTAGGGAACTTATTTTGGCGGGAACCAATTTTGCAAATGTGCAGAAATGCGGCAAATTTAGACAAAATTTGCCAAAATTTGCCAAGATTAGTTCCCACCAAAATTAAATAGTTTGCTCATTTGCCAAAATAAGTTCTTCCAAAAATTATCAGCATTTTTGCCACTCATCAAAATTAGTTCCCGCCAAAATAAGTTCCCTTAAGGTATTGATTGCATGTTAATAAATCTTTGAAATGAATTTAAAATGTTCTTTGATTGTTGTTCTTTTGATAACAAGGTAGCTCCTTAAAAGTATCACTTGTTCATAGAGTTTTACTTTTAAATTTAGGTTATGTTATTTTGAACAAACCATCCCTTTGAGTATGGTCTGGTATGGTTATTCCTGTTTATTCTTCTATCTTGAAATGTTGTTTTTTGAAAATACATCATTGATTAGAAATTTTAATGTGTTTATTTAGGACTACAATGATCAGTTGAAAATCACGTCACTTATATGTTTTTGTTTGTTTTATAGTGAACAGTAAAAATGGATGAAATTAAAATCATGTTTAAAACCGAAAGCATTACAACTGCTTCACCAGTTAACTTACAAGAGCTGATTCAACTGTTCAGCATCAAAAAGGCTGGAGCTCATTTAAAGTATAAGTCATCCAATGGTAACTATGAAATGATCTGGCCCAATGTTATAGATGAATTTTTTATACCAGATGGGGTCACTGATCTTCTTTTGGTTGGTTTGGAGCAAAAAGAAAATTCCTCCACCAATACTATCACTACCAACGTGATAAACTTACCTCACAGTCTAACTACCAATTCTCGAATTGGAATTGGAACTGGAAGAAGGGGTAATTCAGCAGCCTTGGCATCATCCTATTCTTCTGGTCAAAGAGCTGTTCCTTCTTTCAAAAGGAAATCTAGTACTTTCAGCAACTGTCCACCAACAAAGAAGAACAGAGCTGCTGATATACTGCGTTCAGTTGAGATTTCAGACATCAATAATGCTTGTGAACTGGAAACAATCTATGAAGTTCCTATCAATTTGGCAAAACT
This sequence comes from Clytia hemisphaerica, assembly GCF_902728285.1. Lineage (NCBI taxonomy): Eukaryota > Metazoa > Cnidaria > Hydrozoa > Leptothecata > Clytiidae > Clytia > Clytia hemisphaerica. Next base: position 121,374 of record NW_027104499.1, on the reverse strand, counting down.
GAATCAGGTTACCGTAAAGACAATTACTGAAGAAATAAAACATCAAGTGGGTGGAGACCAATACATTCTTACTAACAAAAAGGGTAATCCTATAAGGGATATGCCCAATACAAGAGGTACTGTAAATTTTAAAAGTTTTTTCAGACTTTCTTACTTTAAAAGAAAAAATGCTCGAGAAGTGTGTTAACCCTTCAAGCATTTACATTAAATACCTATTTTTTCTAGGAGAAGCACTTAATACTCCCCCCCTGAAATGTCAAGATCCACAAATGCTAATGACTTAAAATTCTGACCAGTGCAGATTAGGTGGACACAAGAATAGAAGAATGTCTGCAAAATTTCAAAAATTTCTTGAAGTTTAAAAGGGTCTTGATTTTAATCTCTTGAATAACTTTTCTCATATATTTTTTTTCATTTCAGGATTATCACACTGGAACAACAAAAGTGTGCTACGTGCTGTAGAGTCTGTAACCTACAAAAAATTTCGCCCAGAAAGCTGGTCTTTGATTAAAAAAGATTACGACATCCTGGATTTGGATTTTTCTACAGATGAAGATTTTGACGACTTTCTTCCTCCTGCATTCCCACTTGAAGATCCACTGCCTATTGAAAATACCCTGGCTTCATCGTCATCAACCATCACAAGTGCTGCACCTAATCTCGTTTCATCTAGCATTTATGTTACGAATAAGGAATTGAAGGATATTCTAACAACAATTAAGACGAAAATAGAAAGCATTGAAAACACCGTCTTGGTCAATAACACAAATGTTCAAAATATTGAGGATCAGCGAGTTACACGAGTTAAAGAATGTTTTAAATGCTCTATATGTTTGGAAATTAAATATAACGTGATTTTTTGCACTGTGTGTAAGATTAATGTTGGATGTGAAGATTGCAGCTCTGGAATCGATGCATGTCCATTCTGTCGTACAAAATTTGAGATTCAATGTTCTAATTGCAATCATAAAGAGGCATTGCCTGTTACCTCTGTTAGAGTTGTTGGTCTCCAAGAAGCTATTGATTCATAAACAATATCAACTTTCGTGTTTTAATTTTGTTGAGATTGAAGAGTTTGATCTTTGACATTAGCACTGTTTTTTATTTTGGAATGGAGTTGTCAGTCACAAATCATTTTAGGATACTGAAATAATTCAACATGACCTGGTTTAGAAGGTATTTTGTAGGATGAATTTGTAAGAGAAATGCCAAAAGAATCTGCCATGACGCTTCAGTAACCAAAAATTGATTTGTGACTGGCCCTGGAGTTGATATTCTTCTGTTTCATTTTTCTTCTGTCCTCCAAGCAATACTACAAGCTTTTTTGTACTGACAGAAAAGTATGTTATTTTAGTTCTGCTAACCAAAAATTCTATCTGTTATCTATAAATCCAATTTATCATTCACAAATTTTTAAAAATTGTCCCCATTTTACAGTCTCTTTGGGTGAAATTGAAAGGGATGACAAATAAGAAGTTGCAATAGAAATAAACCAGCCGAGGCTGGAAGGTCAGCCAATATAGTTAGATTATTAGTTGGATAGTTTGTAAAGAAGTTAAATAGCTGCGATGGAAGGAAGGACTATATGCATAAAGAATCAAGCAAAATTGGAAAACTTAATAGAGCTAGAAAATCACATTTTGCCTAAATGTTTCTCCAGGTTACTCAAAACTCCTAGTACTCTCGGGTGCCTAATAAACGTACATGTACGAGTACTAATACTGCAAAAAATGTGTCATTTTTTGTTCAAGTAAGATATGTTGAATGGCCGTTAATTACATTCGAACGTATTATGGGAGCTTTCGAGTGTTACACGAGTAAATTCAAACGTTTTGCTTATTTAGTCTTTAACATTGATTTATAAGAGATATACCTATACTTAAGTCTGTCGTTTCGACCTGGATGTTCTACTTTTGAAAAATTGGTAGATTATTCCCTGTACGTTTGTTTTAGCCTGTACGTTTATTCATTTTAGCTCTGATTTCTCGCCTGTACGTTTATTTCAGCCTGTACGTTTATTAATTCCAATTTTATTCTCTCCCCTGTACGTTTATTTTGGTCTGTACGTTTATTAGGCACCCAGTAGTAAGAATGAATAGAAAATTAACATTCCGTATCTAAAGCATTTAAATTCAACTTTTAACATTTTGAAGATAAAGTAAAAATTTAGGGACAAATCACAAAATTTTAGATATGTCCTGTTATAAACTTATACAAAGATTCTATCAAAAATTCAATTGACAGGTCACATAGACTGACCATTTACTTTTACAAATAGAAATAGTTTTTTTTCAAATAATAGTTCATTATATTTATCCCAGCTGCATCTTTGCAATAATCAAGCAAAACAAAACAATGCAATACGAAATGGTTAATGGACAAGTATAGATAACACCTATGATATCATTTTGATCACTTTCATTCACTGAGCGAAGAAACGTTATGAATTTCAAAATCAGCAACAAATAACTCTATTATGAACAAAATTTAAATGGTCGCCAGTCGGTTTTTCTTTGACGACAATTTGACAATGAACAGCATACCGATTGATTGAAATGTTGTTGTTTATCGTATATAATCTGGTAGAGAAAACAAAAAATAAAAATAAAAGCTGATGATAAACTTTCAAAGTTATTTGGTGAATGGAGACATTCAGCAAATGTGACAGTTTCTTATGTAAGAAAATAGAAAAAAAGTCTTCAGATTTTTAAATGTTTTGTAAGGTTTAATTAAATTACCTGAATGTACTTTGTAGCATCGACTTTGAGTTCGGAGTAACACAGTGACAATTGTTTACGAGTCATGACAGCCAAATGACAATTGATCGTTGATTGATATCTAAAATAACAGAGTAAAATATAAAATTAAAAGTAAAGCACTAAACACCCCGATGTATTTATTTGTATTTTCTTTTCAGAGAAAACGTGTGATAAATTACTTCTTTTCAGAAATTGATAACCACTTCAATAGATTTTATACCAATTGTCTGTAAAAATACCAACCATTGTTAAGAATATACCTATTTGTCAATTTTTTTAAGCAGAGAATCATAAATTGTGACTTTGAAGTATAGTACTCGAGTAGTATTCTCTCAAAGTTTATCAAGTCTTACTAACCTCTTGTTTTTGTGACTTTTGTAGCATCTAGAGTTGCTGAATTTGGTGGTGTGAAATCAATGTTTATTCCAAGTTGCGAATGAATCAAAAAATTGTTTCTTTTCTTTTAGGTTGCCTCATTCTACCAACACTATTACGTAACAGGAATTAATACTACAACAAAACCATTAACAAATTACCAGCATCATATCATACAAATGCCCATATATTTTCTCCAGCCAAGCATATAATTTTAGTTACAGCAGAACGATTAACACGCAAATAACATTCCAGTCCAGTCCAACATAGTTTTAGTCCAGGGTTTTTATTTGTATTGTTCATTTTGTTAATTTTGTAACTCTAAATTTTGTATAAATTGATGAGTTGATTTATATAAAAATATAAAAAAATATAAATTGTATAATTAAAAAATACTATAAAAAGTGTAAAAAGAATTTTCAAAAAAAAAATTTCAAAGTTAATGCATATCATAATTCAAATTTTAACTAAAAAAATATATAAAGAATGTACAAAATCAATATTCCAATTTGATAAAAAAAATTCTTAAAATCCACATTTTTAAAATACTGTACATAAAATTATAAAAAATTATGTGACTGAGGAAAATGTCTTTTGCAACTAGTATCGTGTCCACTCAAAAGTGACAAGTGACGTTTTAAAGAAATTCATAACCACCCAAAAGATTCAAATTTACAAGAAAGTTTCTTTCCTTTTAAAGGCACTAAAAACCTTTTTAAGACAAATTCCTTATTGTCAGTTTTGATTTTTTTCTTCTAAGATAGATACGTAAGGGATTCAAAATTCACCAGAATAAGCTGTGATTTATTTATTCATAAATGTACTGAATCGACTTTATAATGAATATTAGAAACTTTGCTCTTGAAGAATTTTGTATCCCTTATGTATCCCACCCTCCAAACTGTACCCCCCCCCATATCAAGCAGTTCAAGCAGTCCAAGCAGTTAAAACAATTTAAGAATCACTCATAATAGTGAAACAAACTCCATCATGGTCGGAGAAATAAATATCCTTTATAAAGCAATTCACTTCTCTCTGGCTAATAAAACTTGTTTTTATATAAACATGGTCCAGAAGGCCACCAGCAAGATGAGTTGGTTCATTCACTATCATTTTGAATGAAGAAAGTATTTCGTTTAGGTCTTGATTTGTTGGATCTAGTGCATCAATATTGAAATCTCCCACAATAATGTCTACATCATCATAACTTGTCAGTTGCAATAGTTCGTCACGAAAAGTGTTTCTTGAAGAATTAGGTGGTCTGTACAAGATTAACAGGCTAATAGGTTGACTACTAAACGTCTCTTTTTTGAATTTTAACAATGTGTAACCTGCTGCTTTATTACACTCTAAAATTTGAATTGAAGAATTTGTGCAACATGCAGTGTTTTGAAAGCGATTAATTGAATTGTTGTTATACTCAATATTAAAACCATTTAATGTTTGATCAATTCCACTAGTATCACTTGTAGGTGATAGCTGAGTTTCAGTAAGGCATAACAAGTCATTGTTCATTAAGTTTTCAGATTTTTTTAGGTCAACAGCATGTTTATTCATCGAGCGAATATTAAGAAGGGAGATATTTAAATGCTTGGGAGAGGTAGAAACAGATGAAAAAGTTTGAACCTTTTGCAAACAACAATTTCTTCTCAAACGTTCATATTCAAGCCCTGCTTCAGTGTTGACTCTGATAGCATTTCTACTATATTCACCAATTAAGAATAGTCCGTTTATGTCAGTTACCCTTGACAAATTAACATACATTTGACCTTCATTGAAATATCTTTGACCAAATAATTCAAAGCTTACGACTGCTGATTGAAGTGTTAGCCCTTGGACTTTGTGACTAGTACATGCATACGATAGTATCAGTGGAAATTGAGTTCTTCTAACCATAGGTGACTTTTGCTTATTTTTCTAGTCGCAAAGGTAGATTCTGCTCTTTCGATCAAAGTCCAATTGTTTTCTCTACATACACTATCCAAATTGGTTCCTTTTTTACCTGCAGTGACATCATCAAGTTTTACATAGAAACCAGATATTTTATTATTGCAATCAAATTTAAATCTCATAACTGTTCCAACTTGTCCATTGACTAATCTATCAGCAATGTCAATATTTTTTGATATCAAAACACGAGCACCTACTTTCATTTCAATAATACGAGCTAGACCACCTGTATCTCTTGCTTTAGCATTTTCAATAAAATTCAAATCACTTCTTGTCAGATCTTTTGGTACCTCATCTTGTGCAAGAATCAGATGCTTTTCAGTCGGTAATTTTTCAAGCATTTGCAAATTGTATAAATCTACTGGCTTATTTTCTGCATAAATATGAGTTTATTAGCAGGGTAGTCTGGACTGTCTTTTGTAATGAATCTAGATTTTAAAAGTTCTTCTTTTTCTTCATCAAGTTCACCTAAACGTACTTGATTTAATAGATCTACAAAATCAATATCATCTCTCTGTCTCATGACCTCAGTCAATTCTGCCATTTGGAAACTTCTCCATAATTCAAATCCGACAATACTTTGCATAGATGAACAATCAGCTTTGTAAATTGGATCTCTATAAATTGGTGGGAGTTGATACAAATCACCACAAAGTAAGACCGATTTTCCACCAAAAGGTTTATCAGAACTGAATATTTCACGTAACCTTGAATCAATATTTCGAAATAAGCGACTAGGTACCATGGAAATTTCATCTATCATTATAATCTCAACGCAAGCAAGTTTTTTCTGCAAATTTTGTTTTGACATAGCATTCAAGGGAAATAGCTTTTTTGTAGGAATAATCAAACCAGTGTGAATTGTGGTTCCATTGACATTGATCGCTGCTACACCTGTTGGGGCAAGCACAAGAATCCTTTGTTTAGTAGGTTCTCCTCCTCTGTACATTAAAAGTTTAGACAATGAGTGATAAATTGTTGTAAGTAAATGGCTTTTTCCCACGCCTCCGCCACCGGTTAAGAAAATATGGAATGGCTCTACAATTTTAGGATCTTTAGAAGACAGGTTTTTTACAAAATTTCTTCCCCACTTGTGTATTACATCAAAAATTTCTCTCTGTTGAGGATTAAGAGATCTTATACGAGTATTTATTTCATTATCAGGAAGCAAAATAGATTCCATTGGTATTGCTGCCCTTAATGGTACTGTGTCTTCATTAGCTTCATCATGTGATTCATCATTATTATTTTCAGTATTACTTTCAAGCTCAGCATTTGTTTCATCATTTTCCTGCTGTTCAAAGTCATTCATATTGAGCGTGATGTCAGTTCTAAACCTTACTAATGCATCATCTACTAAACCAGAATATGGTTGGATCATAAAGCTCTGTTCCTTTCAATCATTTCTACAACACCTGGTTCAAGTAGTTTCTGTGTGTAAGAATTGTGTTCCTGAGAGAGTAACTCATTTTCATTACGAAAAGGATAATATAATATTAACAGATGATGAGCATAATCTTCGGGGTGCTTGTTTCTATTTGGCTCATGAAGACGGAGTACTAATGGAACTTTACGACATTTTAGTTTATCTCGACTGGACAAGAGTGGAACAATATTTGGGTACCCATTTGTTGGATGATTTGATTCAACTAGATCATCTACAAGTTCATTGGGCTGGCAATCATTTTCTTTATTCTCTACATACATGATACTATAAAACCTCAAAAATTCAGCATAAACACATGTTTGAAAACAGACACATAAATTCCATTAGCATAGTTGTTGGTTGGTCTATCACAATATCGGTCTAGCATATTCTTTTTGAATATCGAGGTACTATCTTCAGGAAGCTCACTTATTTCATTTTCACTAAGGCACATTCTAAATCTTTTCTCTGGTACATTGGTGTTTGCAAAGGTTACACCTGGAAATACTTTTCTTAGCCATAATTCAGGCATGCTAAGATATACAGCTTCTTGCACTGATACTTCCCGTTTTGAAACATAAGCATGTGCAATAGATTTCATTTGCTGATATTTGTCTAAATCGTTTTCGAATGCTTCTTGAACAGCTTGGTTCATAGCATGAGACACTTCATCTTCAGTTTTGGACAGATATGCACACATGTAAGTAACAGCCTTGTAATAATTAAATACAGGCTGAATATCTAGATTTGCTTGCCAAGCTTTCAGACCCTCAGTAAAATAATTGTTTACAAAACACGCATTTGAATCACGCTTCAAATATAGGTGAAAATCATCATCATCTTCAGATACGACAGAGCATATTCATAATCATTCTTGGGAATAATCTAATTCATTAAGTATTTCATCTATGGTTGGAATAGGACTGAAATTTTTCAGCATCTGGGTTAAAAAAAATTTCTTTTACTTGGATTAAGATTTTCATTTATATATGTCCTTACTTTACTTAATACTTCTTTTCTCAGTGACAGTATTGTTCGTTTTTGCTCTTGTGGCAATTCTTGTGGGCAAAGGCTCTGAAACAATAGTTCTCTCAGAAAAAAATTTGCCGAAATGAAATCTACAAGGCGTATTTTTATATTTACGACAAGTTTTCGAATGACGATGTAATTGATAGGTTTTTACAAGGTTAAACAATTCTGGATCTTCTTGTTGTGATGGTAAACAAACTTTAATTATTTTATCAACAAATTCTACGTATTCAGATTTTGTTTCCGGAGTTAATGTTGGCGCATTCAAAATCCAAAGAAAAGAATGAATATGAGGGCTTCCACGTACTTGAAATTCAACCCGAATAGCATAATAAGTTGTTTTGCCAAGTGGACCAT